>NC_142310.1:11003571-11305357 GCF_054855325.1 Carica papaya
TTCACACGCAGGACTCAATAATGATAATAATAATATTATGTAAGTAAATTTTAAAATGTGAAAAAAATAAATAAATTCTTGTGTATAATATCAAAATACAGTCAGATTTTTTTAACATAAGCTTTCTTAATATTTTTGTAATTTTTTCTTTATTTACCTACCGATAATTAAACTTTTAGAATTATCATATAAAAATATAATAATTCTAAAAATAAATTTAATATATGATACAACTTCAATTATTTTTTATTTCATCTTTTCTATTATTTTATTATTTATCAATTATTATAAAATATATAATTTGATAAATATATGTTAAATTATTCTTATTTTATTTATTATTTCGTTTTGCTAGAATAAGAATAAAAGAAGTAGCACAAAACTATTAATATGCAAAAGAAATGATAACTTCATGGTCTCCAAACAATAACAAAAGAAAAAAGAAGGCAGTATAAGTAATCAATCAAATTAAATTCACTAGTATATTCCCCCTCCAAACATATTATAACTATTCTATACAACACTAAAAAAAATGGATAATTAACAAAGTATGAAGATTCTCCTATAATATTTATTTATCATATTAGAATGTTATATTTATTCTTAAAATAAATTTTTAAAAATAGATAATTCTATAAAAATAAAATTTAAATTATTTCTAGAATAGGATTTATATGTGAAATGAGTTTTAAAAATAAATGAATTTATTTAAGAAAAAAAATATTTGTCTGTATGATCAACAGATGTGATTTAAAAAATCACTTCTTTATGATCACATGATATTGTCATTAGTGGCTAGTGTAGTATGAAAGACAATTCAACAAAACTCGTATCAAAATATATAGAAAAAATATTTTAACATTAGAGTCATGTATTTGCTTCATATTTCAATATAAATCATATGTATTTTTAAGCCAAATTATATTTTTAAAAATTAAAGATATCATTAAAAAATATTTTTTTTTAAATGTTAGCAAAATTATTATGCTGCCATAAAAATTTTAATTTTTTTTTTTATAAAAAATATAGTGTTTTCATAATTAATGTCTCTGTATGGTTAATTTATCAATGTACATAACCTGTAAGAACACATCACATAGAAATTCATTTACAAAATTGAATAATATTTTTTACATCATTTTAAAAGGTCAAAACATATTTCAAATTATCTCCAATGACTCTATGTGAACTTTTCACATATAAGTCCGTTTTCCTAACAAATTTTAGATAGGTTGTTGAGCATTAAATTTTTTTAAAAAAATTCTTCTTCTCTCGTATTAAGCCTTTATTGAGCCATAAGACACTTTTAAGATATAAAGTTATAACTTTTTCATTTATATTTTTTGGGCATCGTAAGAAAAGTTTGATGAAACTTTTGAGAGCTTTTGTAATGAGAAAATATGAGTAATTGATAAGGTAGATATTAAGAACAACTACCGGATTAGTGAATGAGCATTAAAGATAACTAGCAATAGAAAAAAAATTTGAGAAAACCTTTGAGAGTTCTTATGAAAAGAATATATCAACTGGTGGTGAGTCAGGCACCAAAAACAATTAGTGTGTTATAAGAGTTCAAAAAAAAAATAGTGAGATCTCAAGTAATTAGTTTTAGAAAAAGGACGCAAGCATAAAAGGTGCAACCAAACCACTATATAAAAGTTTACACTCCCTTCTCATTTCTCTTTACTTTATTTTTGATTCATTATTCATTATTATTTGATATCACAACAAATACAAATCTCACATACACATTTAGAGATTTAATCATAAAGCAATCACATTGTGATTATTTGTTCACACTACCATTATCATTATTGACAATTTAAGTAAAAAGTATAAATTTCATCATTATTCAAGTACTTTATTCATTTTAGTTTGTGAAGATATTCATAAAAAAAAAAAAACTCTTCTACCTTAGGTCTAATATTATACAAAAAAGAAAGTTAAAAAATTTGCTTAAAGATCTTACAATTTCAAGAACAAATTCCTTCTCTTTTTCGGTTGTACTAAACTATGAGTCGACATGTTTATATGATCTCACCAGAGATTCCCAACAAAAATTGCACCAAAATTATAAGAAGCATACTAAGTTATCCTTTTTGGTGAATTATAATATTTAATAATTGTATCAATGAATGAATAAAAAAATTATGTTTAAAATATTAAAAAAACACTTTACTTGAAGGAAACTTGTTATCAGAATCACATTATGAAGTGACGAAACTCATGAGAGTTATATAAAAATATTCATGTTTGCTTCAAAAACTGTATGTTATTTTTTTTAAAAAAAAGTAAAAACGATATATTTATCTATCGGGCTTTTGGATGGGAAGAATATGTAAATAAAAATGCAAAGACTTTAACTTTAAATAGAGAAAAAGACAAATATGCAAAGATCTTGTATTATTTTTTTTTTCTAAATTCAAGTCTTCAAAATATTACTTTTTTTTTGTCCATAATAGTTTATTTGATGAAATAGCATAAAGATCATACATTGTAATACCTGGTGTAACGACCCCGAAATTATAAAATAAAATATGTGTATTAAAAAGGTCAAATGCGGAAGCGTAATAAAAATTTTGATTAACATCCCTTACACCAAAACAAAAAACGTGCTCAAAGTATAAAAGAACAAACTAACTAAAAGAGAAACTCGAAAATAAAAGCTATAAATATAACTATGGAGTCTTCAGGCGTCCCCTTCGCCGTCTTCCTACGGAACGGGCTCGGGAACAATGTCTTCCTGATATGAAAATGTTAAATAAGGAATGAGCTACACCAGCCCAGTAAAGACATCACACTATCTTACCGCCACGAAGGTAAAGGTGGGTAGAAAACACAAAAAGACCAATGGAGCATAATTTACAATAAACCCATTTGTTCATAAAAACGTTTACTTTCCATTTACCTGTGTGAGATCCATAAAACAATACACAAAAGCAATAACATTATCATCATCATGAAATCATATGAACTGTATAACATAATACTTACCATGCTTTTGCATTTCAATCATTATATAACATATTTTTCTCATTTACCA
The DNA here is from genome assembly GCF_054855325.1 of Carica papaya. Taxonomy (NCBI): domain Eukaryota; kingdom Viridiplantae; phylum Streptophyta; class Magnoliopsida; order Brassicales; family Caricaceae; genus Carica; species Carica papaya. The sequence continues at coordinate 11,006,615 of NC_142310.1, forward strand.
GCCTACTAGTATCCATGGGGATCCATAGGGGTCCCGCTATCCGTGAACCCTTAACATTTGTAATCAGATTCCAGAGCCGTCCCCATACCCCGTCCGGTATGGGCGCCAAAACCATAAACCTCAATACCCCGTTCGGTATGAGAGTGAAATGGGCCGTCCCCATACCCCGTCCGGTATGGGCGCCAAAACACATAAGGTCTCCATACCTCGTCCGGTATGAGAGAACACAATCCCAGTAGGGTTCCCTACGGACCCGGTCCGTCCACCATCTTCCAAGATATCTAGTCAAGCTGACCACATTATATAATTATCAATTTACATAACCTTTTATTCCCCTTTTTCTCAGTCAGTATCATCAAATCACACACAAACAAGCAAACCAGTAATTTATGCCAAACAAAACAACATACAACATCGGGTTCTCAGTCATTCAACCCATAATCAATAAAACAGTGATATATGCACACGAAACTATAAAATGAAAACATCAGACCTCATACTGCATTTAAAACTGTAAAATAGGCCAAACAACAGCTGACCGACAAACACACCAGACTCTGGCTCCATTAGCGACCTTAAACAATTTCACACATCTATTGATTCATGAAATACCGTTTTATCATTTATTGAACTTTAATACCGTGATAGGAAATAGGGTGAGGGGTCCTTACTTGTTTCGGGGTCTGAATACGGCTCTACAGTGCGCCTACATTCTGTCCCTAATTTTTCCTGAATTTTTTTTGAGGAGCTGAAACGCACTACTAGTACCTGTACGTGTCCCAAAAAATCCCAAATTAGACCCAGGGCCCATTTCGGCCAATATCACAATTCCGGCACGGCGGCTCCGCTGTGCTCCGGCGACGGCGCCACCACTTGCGGCGGCGATTCGCCTCGGGTTGGCCGTTTTCGGCCGAATTCGGCCACACTTACATCGGTCCCTGCGATAAAACAACCCTAAGGCCCTCGGGGGGCCAAAAAATTATGAAAAACCGAAGCTTACCGGCGGCGGTGCTCTCGGGTGCGGCGGCTCTCCGGCGAGGTTCGTGTTTTGGTGATTTGGCTCCGATTAACCTGTAGAGAAAAGAATGGTGATCACGGTGATATAAAAATTGTATCAAACGGAGGCCGGGAAGGGCCTCATCGGAGGCAAAAATTGAGGAGGGGCGCGGCGGTGCCCCTGGGTTTCGGTCGTATTTTCTGGCCGTTTGGCCGGGAGTTTGGCTCCGATTTGGCCACAGGGGAACTCAGCATTGAAAAACGAGCTGGGGGAATGAAATTTACCTCGATTGGCGGTCGAAAAACTCCCCGGTGCGGCGGCGGGTGGCGGCGGCCGGCTCCTCCGGCGTCTGGTTCGTCTTCTCCGGCGAGGGCTGGCGGTTAGGGTTTTTGTGGTCAGGTGTGGGGGATTTATTTATACCCTTTGCCTTTTAATCACAGCCGTTCATCTTGATTTAATTTGGACCGTTCGATCACGATTTAATTTGGATTAAATCTGGGCCGTCCATCGTGATTAAATCTGGGTCGTCCGTACTTGATTGAATCTGGGCCGTCCGATCGCGCGCACGCGAATCGCCCACGTGGCCCGTTCCCGGGTCGGCGTGGCCTTGCCACGCGGCAGGTCCTGGTTGGCCAGGGCTGCTGACTGAGTCGCTGACGTGGCTGCTGACGTGGCGCTGACGGGGAACAACTTTTCTAAATTACGTTTTGACCCTCGGTTTATGATTTTCTTTTCAAAAATACCCCCAGAATCCAAATTTTCACCCATTTTTCCCAAAACCTATTTCAATTAAATCTAAACAATATTTTTACACAATTTTATCATTATTATTATTATTATTTTTATTAACTTAAATCAATTAAAATTAAATAATTGCAAAATAAACTAAATAAATTAAATTAAAAATTAATAATAATAATAATAATAATGATAAAATTAATGGGTGTTACACCCGGGGCCGAAATTTGGTCCGATATTAATTTTAACACAAAAAAAATGTATAAAAAATTTATTTTTGAAATTATGAAGAAAATAGGTGAAATTTTGGATTCGGATTGTATTTTTTTTTAAAAAAATCGAAAACTAGGGGTCATAACTCAATTAAGAAAAATTGCACCATGTAGAACTGCCCAGACAACAGCCTCGATGAACCGTAGGGCGCTGCGTGGCCGTGCGCGTGGACGGTCCGGATATGTTCCCTCCTCATTCACGATCGGACGATCGCGATTAAACGCGATGAACGACTCATATTCGTTCCCTCTTTAAACGCGATTGGACGATCGAGATCAAACGCGATGAATGACCCAGATTTGTGCTAGATATGTATAAATATTTCGCATCACACTAAACCCAAACCCTACCCACCAGCCTCCCACCGAAAAAGAGAACCAACCGCCAACCGCCGCCTGCCGCCATGTCGGAGCCACCTCCGACCACCAAAAAGAGTAAAAATTCTCTTATCCGCTTAAAATTTGATTTCGAGCACCCCTATAGTCAAATCGGAGCAAAAGAAATGGATGAGCCAGAAAACTGCGTGCAAAGCCTGACAGCGACGCCGCGGGCAAAACTCGCAACCACCTCCGATGACCCCCTTCCCGTTTTTCATTTTATGCGATTTTTTTCACTATTGTGTTCACTGTTCTGTTTTCTACAGGTTGACTGAAGAAAAACACTTAACCGCGAAGGTGAGCCGGTGGAGCCACCGCACAGAAAAATCTCACCGTGGTAAATTTTTATTTTTTTGACTTTTTTGGCCAATCGAGGCCCCTTAACATGTTTTCTTGCAGGGATTGGTATAAAATCGGTTGAAATCAGCCAAAACTGACCGAAAAACAGCCAGAATGAGGCAAATCGCCACCGCGGGCAATGGTACTATCGCCGGAGCACGCCGGTGTCGCCGTGCCGGAATATCAAAATTGACCAGAAAAGAATTTTTAACACCAATTTTGGATTTTTTTGGATATTTTTAGGTACATGAAGCATGTTTTAATATCTGTAAAAAAATTCAAGAAACTTGGGGATTGTTAGTAGGCATAGTAGAAAGTTCGGTGTTTCGAATACCGATTCGAGTAAGAATCCTTCACCTTATTCTCTGTTATAGAATTGAAGCTTAATAATCGATAATATGATATTTTGTGTAATTTAAAAAACTTTGAGAATAATTACAAGTTACTAATGGAGCCAGAACCGATTAGTTATTTATTTGTCATGTTTAACTAATTATTGAATTTACAGCTTTAAATACATGATGATATACTAGAAGGGTTAAATGATTCAATTGTGCTTTCTTGATATATATATTACTTGTTTTACATGATTTATAGTTAATTTGTGAAATTAGAAATTAATATGCAAATAAGAAATTATTTGGTCATGTAAATTAATGAATGATAGTTCTACTAGATATCTTAGAATATGGTGGACGAACTAGGTACATAGTTAACTCTATCATGAACGTTGCCTCATACCAAACGGAGTATTGAAGAATGGTATTTTTGGCGCTCACACCAAACGGGGTATGGGGACGGCCCGATTCACCCTCATACCGGATGAGATATTAAAGGATGATATCTTTGGCGCTCATATCGAATGGAGTATGGGGACGGCTGATTAGTTGATAATGTTGGATATTGTTTCACGCATAGTGGGACATCCTTATGGGCCCACAAGGATATTAGTAGGCAAATAAAAAGGAAAAATAGTTGTTATTGCTCACTTGAAAATGAGATTGAGATATTATTTGAGTTTTTGTCTCTATATATTGATTTTGAAAATCTCGCAACGGTAAATATATGCAATAAATGATTTTCTTTATGATAAATGAATTTACTTAAATCAAGAGCTCTATTGGTTATTTTTATAATTTTTACCGACCTTCAGTTTCTGTATCGGTAACTAGTGTGATATTCTTACTGGGGTAGTGTAGCTCACCATTTCATTAACTATTTCATATTAAGAGGATCAAGATCCATATCTCGATCAACAAGAGGGTTGTGAATAGTTTACCATCTGGACTCCCTTCAAAAGTTAGTGAAGGTCGTTCTGGAATGTTCAGTATATTATCTTTTATTTATTTTTTTAATTTTTATTTGTTCTTTTAGAAGAGACATTTTCGTAACCCTATTGGTCATTCTAAATTACTGTGTAAGGAATGTAAATCCTAAACTTTATTATTTCTCTTCCGCATTTAATTTATAACTTCATTCCTTTTTAAATTCCTGGTCTTTACATACGTAAAATGAAATTTTGAGACACCTTGAAAAATTTAGAGTTTGTAAAAAATATGATTTTAGATATCCTAACTTCTCTTATAACTCCTATAATATTTCAAAAGCTCTATATGGATTTAACACATTCAAGACTATAAATTTTATTCATAGTACGTGTTTTATAATATTAATACCTTATAATTTACTTTTATTATTATATATTTAGTTAGCTAATTTCAAACTGTAATTACGTATTTAATATCTGAAAGATACAAGTAATAAGTTAAATATGTACATACGACCTTTAGGTGAAGAATTAAATGAAACGTGAACTAGGAAAAGATACTTTTGATGCTCGTATAAGAACAAAAAGTTACAATTATGTACAACATTCATATTGACCAAATATAATTGTTGTCATAAACTAACTAGCTTTATATATATGGAATACTAAAAAATATATATTTGTAATCTTTTTGGTGGTTGCAATTGCAATAGGGTCAATGTGATTACACCATAAAAGAAAATACTCTTACATGAGTTGCAATGGTTAGAATTGAACTGTGGTTAGAGATGCTATAAAAATTGCATGTCAAAAATTGAGATTATCATTCTTTTGTATAAATATTGTTCTTTTAAAAATTATTTTGGCTCTCATTGAATGAATCTAGTTTTCTTTTCTATGAATATATTAGTTCTTATGCTCTTTCTTCATCTATTTCTTTGTTTCTTCTGGGGTTCTCTAAGATTTTCCATACTAATTCTCATCGGACACACTTCATATTCAGATACATGTATGTATATATGCAGCTCTTTTTTATTTTTTTTGGAAATTTTACAATCTTGTACTTTGTTAAAAAGTTTAATTTTATACTTTATATAAAATAATGATATGCATCCTATAGATTATTGATAAAATAATAATTAATTTCTTTCAAACTGGTTATAACATACATTATATAAACAAGATATTGTTCTTGAAATTAATAATTTTAAAATTTAATTTATAAGATATGTTAACTATGTCAAATTTATAATTTAAATTATAAAATAAGTTATGTTAAAGTAAACGCACATATTAGACTTTATTTCTCTCCCTTTTTTTTAATTTTAAATTTGGATAAGGACACATGTGAATGTTCTACTCCATCCAAAGGTGTTATATATATATATATATATATGTATTATGAAGTAAAAAAAAAAATTAAAACTTCAATAAAAAATATAAAAAATGGAATTCAAAGAAAAATCATTTTTTTTTTAATTTCTTGTATAATGTAAACACTCAAAAAGTATAAGGTTAATTGTAGTCTACTTTCCTGTATGGATAATCTCCTCCGTACATTAATTAAATGAATATATTCATTTTCACACTTTACCTAATACTACAGCTCGTTTTTTCTCTCCCCTCTCCAGAAGTTTCCGAGGGCCATTTGCTTCTCACAAACTTCACCAGTTTTTCAATTTCTGCTCATTCTCTTTCAAATTCTCTCTTACATTCTTCACAGAATCTAATACGGTATCACAGCATCTCTAAATTTTTTTTTCTCCTATTGAAATCATTCGGTGTTCCCGAAACCCTAGGGTTCATTTCGGTTCTTTGAGAGGTTGAGGTTCCAGTACTTTCGTCAAGAAAGCGATTATGGAGATTTCAGGTGTTTCTAGTTCAGGGAAGATCGATGAAGCTCTCGCACATTCCTTCTCTCTCCACCCGGACAAGAATCCCTCGCTCATGCTGACCTCCACCGTTCTCAAAAAGGTGAACCGAGGTCTAGAAAAAATGCAGAAAACAAAGAAGGAGAGTAACAGAGAGTAGAGGAAGAGGAATTTTTTTTTTTTTTTTTAGGCTTAAAAACAGATTCTACTGCTTCCTTAGAACCTTAAGTAAATCTCTTACTAATTTTCTTCCCATTACAGCAATGGTTTTCCAAAGATAGCTAATACAGGTTGCTTATAACTTTAAACACGCCTAAAACGTAAGTTGTTCACTAACGCAAGTTTCCTACACAGCTTAAACCAAAAGATAAAAACTATATCATAGTTAAAACATTGTTTAACTATTGACAGCAAAATCTCAACCCTTCAACAAAAGCCATCAAGAAGAGAGCAACTACCGTGATTGTTAAAGTGAGAGCCATGGAGGAGTCGCAAGGCGAAACAGGCTTACAAATGGAGCGCGGCGATGACGCACCGGTGATGGATTGCTCATGAAGACGAAGAGGGAGCAGAGTCGGAGGCGGTGTTGATGGATTCCGTACATGGAGAGTCTTTGAGAAGCTAATTTCAGAGAAGAGCCAAGTTGAAATTGCAAGGTGTATGCATAGTCTATTATATGTACCGGCATATGTATGCCCGATATATTTGGTAATAATTTTAGGAAAGTAAGGGTATTCAAGGCAATTCACCTTAAATAATTAATCCCATCAAGTTGTTGCATTTGTCTCCTAATATAGTATTTGAGTCCTTTCTCACGTTTTTCTTGTTAATTGGGAAATTGAGTTGACCGTGACTTTAGGGACGCCGGGGGTTGATTGAGACGCAACGGTATAATAGCTGAAGCTGAAGCAGCTGCAAGCAAATCGCAGAGGAAGCTCGAAGCTGATTTGCTTTCAGATCAATCCAACACTGCGTGTTCCAGGTTCCTGACTCTCTTTTTCTTTCGTTTGCAATTCTTTCACTTGTTAATTCTCATTATTGATTTGTGCTTTTTGCTCATTTTCGCCTCTGTATCTGTTGATTACTCATTTTTCCCTGCTCTATGCTAAAATCACCTCTCGCTCAAAATATAGACGCATTGTTCTTCGATCAGAGGTAAAATAGAAATAGGTCTCCACAGATTTATCAGAAGAACGAAATTTAAAATTTAAAATTTAAAATTAAAAAAAGGTAGACCAAGGTTAGAAACAAAAGAAAATTAGAATGTAATGTGAATCTTATATTGGGAGGTACGAGTTCTTCTCTGTGTTTTAATTTATTTCGAAATAATTGATAGTTTTGATTTTTATTTTTTTAAACCATACCATTTCTCAATAAATTTCGAAAATGACAAAAAGGAGTTCTTTAGGCGACAAGAAATGTTCTGAAACTACACAGTATAAATATCTTCATCTTTTCTTATACTGTGTAGTTCCAGAACATTTCTTTTCTTTCCCGCTATTTGTGGTTATTGTTCTTTTTAGCACATAAAATTAAAAGAAAACTTATTTTTAGCTTTTAATAGATTTGAAATTGAAAGCTCCAAACTCCAAATACGTTCCTTATATGTAATATGCTCTTGAAGTTGAATATATTTTAAAATTTGAAAGTCTATTAACTCAAAAATTTAGAAGTAAATAATATTTTTATTTTATTATCAATAAATTTATATTTATTGTAAATTAATTAAATAAATTTTATTTAGAAATTAATATTTATACTAAAAATAAATAAAATCATTAGATTAAAATAAATATTCTAATAATTTAAACTTACTAGAATATTTTTAAAACTAATATAATTTAAATAATTATAATAATTAAATTTTTAATGTAATATAATTCTTTGTTAGTTTAATATTAGTACTATTTTTATAATATATATTTTTATTTTAATTTTATAACATAATTAATTAAATGTAATATCACATCTTATATTAAAAAATCTCTCTACAGCAAATTTTATTAAATATTATACTATTTATACTTTAAATGACTGCTACTAATAAGAGTATTTTGCCAAGTTATAGTATTAATTTTATCTTGTTAGATCATTCTTGTGATACTTCTCCAAATTTTTATTGCAGCATAATGGCCTTGTTCCAAAGAACAATGGAGGAGAGGGAAAAAACCATAGAAGGACTATTGAGCAATGATAGGGTATCAAAGATTGTTCTTGTTGGCGATGCTGGAATGGGGAAGACGTGGATTGCAAGAAGGATAATTAACACTGCAATGAATGAAGGCTTATGCTACACAACTCTTTGGTTTTCTCTCAGCAGGAAATACGACGATGAATCCCTTAATAATACAATTGCTCGCCAGTTATCTTTACTTCCCTCTGTTGAGGATGGGGATGAGGATGATACTAAAGAGGCAAAGAAGAAAAAACCAGAAGATCTAAAGAAGAGGATAACTGAAGAGCTTGAGAAAAGGAGAGCTGCCCCTGCAAAATATCTTCTACTAATTTTGGATGGTGAAAGAAATGAAAAGGGATCTGAGGTGAGTGAACTAGAGAATATGTTATTTTCATATTGGAAACTCATGCCAACTGGGAATGTAAAGTATCTAATTACCCGGAGAGAGAAATATGGAGAGCTTGAGTCAGGGAGAAAAGAGATTGAGTTTGAGCCACTGAATGAGCAAAATTTATTAGATTTACTGAAGACAATGGTTGAGAAAAATGTGTCTGACCATCCAAGTTTCAAAACATTGTCTGCACACATCGTGCAAATGAGCATGGGTTTGCCAGCGGCTATCCGTGTGATTGCAGAAGGCTTGAATTACATTACTCGAAATGAAAAGGACTCTGAGGTTCTGTCTCAGAAACTGGAAAGAGCTTTGACAGAGGCTGCTGTTGTTTATGAAAAAGCAGACGGATCCGGAAAAGATATAGGTCCTGAACATGCAGTTGATTCTGAGGCGGCAGCTGGTTCTAAGAAAAAAATTACTGGTGCAAACCATCTTGCTCACCTCGCGTGTAAGATGATGCAAAGAGATGCTGTGGTTGACTGTTTTTGGCATAGTTTGCACTTCCTTGGCGAATATGGAATTGTTCATTACACGGATTTGATTGCCAACTGGATATTGGAAGGCTACTTAGGTCCTGTTCATAACATAAAGGAATCTTATGAGAATGGACATTCTGTTTTCATGGAGCTTATTGACCGTGGCTTGCTGAAGATACAAGAGGATAATTTTGTTGTTTTGGAGGAAGCAGTGATGGGCATGGATAATCTTCAAGAACGTGGATTTTATGGGACTGCAAGGCTCGGATTGGTTAATGTCTTCAAGTATGAAAATTTTAAAGGTGTTTGGCGAGTCACACAGACGGATGGCATGATGAAAACTCTGCACAATGGTGGACGTGGGGAAAAGGTGTCTGCTTTGCTGACCAATGGAAGCTGCCTCCATTGGCAACTCTGTGAGAACTACTTTGACTATGAACAGGACATTGAAATTCTTGGTCTTTTTGAGTACAGGTTCAAGTGTGTGCCCTTACCATCATCAACAATGGACAAGCTCAAGGTGCTTGTACTCAGGGGTTGTGATCTCTTGGAAGACATCAGCAATATTCAAAGCCTGGATCATTTGACAGCTCTTGAGATATCTGGTTCTAACTCCTTGATGATTATTCCAGATGAAGTGTTTAAGAAAATATCACAGCTTCAAAGCCTTAATCTATCTGACCTCCCAATTAGATCATTGCCCGATTCTATTTCTAATCTGAAGGAACTACGCGTGTTCATTGTTAGAGATTGTTTTAGCTTAGAAGGATTGCCGAATCTGCAATCACTGACAAACCTTGAGGTAATTGATCTTCATGGGGCTAGATCTTTAGAAGAATTGAATAAGAAAAACAAAAGCTTTTCACAGCTTCAGAATCTTAAAATGATTGATCTGTCTTACAGCAAAGTTCAACGATTGCCAATATTAAACTCCCGGAACTCCAACACTAATTGCCTGGAACGGCTCCTATTAAGAGGTTGTGATAGGTTAACCATATTGCCCAATTTGAAATCAGTGTCTGGCCTCCAGATTCTTGATATTTGTGGTGCCAATAAATTAAAGACAATTACTGGAGAACAATTTGAAAAAAAAGACCACCTTAAAATCCTCGATCTATCAGAAACTCCAATAAAAAACTTGCCTTCCAACATTGCGAATCTTTGTGATCTTAAATTGAAAGGATGCACTGAGCTTGTTGAACTATCATCTGTGAAAGCATTGGAAGAGATGAAAAAGCTTCAGGTTCTAGATCTTTCAAAAGCCTCTAGATTGATAAGTCTTCCATCTCTTTCCAAACTTGGGCTTCTCCGTCATCTCTTTCTTAAAGATTGTTCTTCACTACAAAATCTTGCATCAATGGAAGGGCTTGTGAGCCTTGAGATTCTTGACCTCTCCGGTTGTGAGAAGCTGCTTAAGTTGCCCCAGTTGAAAGACTGCCAAAGACTTGAGCTTCTAGATCTTTCAGGTTGTAGTGCTTTGACCACAATTGATGGATCCTTTGAGTGCATGTCTCGTCTTCAAAAACTAAATCTCTCTGATACTAAGATTCAAAGAGTACCAGATCTGTGTAATCCTAGCAACTTGCGTTACCTTTCACTTAGAAACTGCACCGAGCTAAAAGATTTTTCACAGGCAAAAGTCCTTTTGAAACTCAAGGACCTTGATCTTAATGGTGTGAAATCTTTGAGTAATGCCCCAGATGAATTTTGGAAGACTATGAGTAACATTGAAGCTCTCAGCCTATGTGGGGTCATTCTTCATGACTTCAAATTTATCTCCATCCTCACCAATTTGACTCAGCTTTCATTAACAATTCATTCGGGTGCAGAAATAGATTGTCATTTGGGAGAACTTACAAAGCTTCAGGTTCTAAATCTATCTGAAACAGCCATGGAGGCAGGATCATCTGTCACTAAACCTAGGAGTCCCCTCACTCTTCAATCTATTGGGAAACTTATAAATCTCTTTGAGCTCTCATTATGTGGTTGTTCGAGCTTAGAAAGCATGCCTCCCCTGGAATCACTTGGTCATCTGCAGGTCCTTAATTTATCAGGCACTGGAATAAAAGAATTCCCCTACGTAATATCAGAGTTGGCTTGCTTAAAGTGCCTTGTCCTGCCAGACTTGGCCGTCATTCAAAGACTTGATTGGAGCAAGATAAAGCGCCTGCCAGAGGAACTTAGCTGGGAAAAATGTAGCATACCTGAACCTACTGAGATTTCTGCTCAAAGCAGTAATCTTTACTTGCAGGTGACTAGAGCAAAGTTTTTTGAGATCTTGGAGAAAAACCCAAATTTCTGGAGAAACTGCTTCAAAGAGTTTTATGTTTCGGTTTGCTTCAATGAGCAAGAAAAAGGCAGGCTTTGCCTGAGGGATATGCATGCCTATGGGGACATCTACTTGAAAACTAGATGTTTTCCCCATCCTGAAAAGCGTGGTGGGTTTTTGGAATTTCGTGGGTCTAGTGGATCTGACAATTTCCCTCCACATGTTAAGGAAGCCATCTCAGAAGCTGAAAAAATCTGTTTCATTGACGATATCTCTACAAGTTGCTCGTCCATGTTCAGTGCATTTGATGTTAATGAAATAAAAGGTTGTTGGCTGGAGAGATGCCCCGAAGTGGAGAAAGTATTTTGCCATGAAGATGGAGAAATAAAGGAGAAAAAGCTCGAGATTCTGTGGGTATCCAACCTTCCAAAACTAAATAGTGTTTGCAGCGAGAAATTGCATACTGATAGTTTTAATAATCTTAAACATTTGTACCTTGATTGTTGCCCAGAGCTTGAAAGTCTCTTCCCTCCAACTCAGCTTCCCAGATTCCTAGAAACCCTTAAAGTTAAATTCTGCGATAAAGTGAGGAAACTTTTTGACTGCACGGGGGGTGAAAACTTTATATTGGATAATTTGAAAGTATTATATCTTTTAGATTTGCCAGAGCTGGAGAGAGTTGGGGTTAAATTACCTCGTGAGACAGAATATACTCACAGGAACTGCCCAAAGCTGCAGGACACTGGAGAGAGTCTGAAATCTAACTGAAAGACAGAAAGCCACTGAATGACTCAGAACAACAGTTTGTATATGTTATATCTCCCTCAATAACTGTTAGAGGATGTCAACGTAAGCTAACTGAAGAGAGGAGTAAAGCAATGGAATACAGAATGATCTACATCTTGCTGTCATATTATGTAAGTTAAAACTTTATCATATGTTTTTATAGATTGTTATCTTTTGTAAATTTTTTCTTTATTTTATTTTATTTGAGATTTCACATTTTATGTCTAGTTGGTCTCCATATGCAATTTTCACATATTTGTCGCATACTTGAAACTCTATGTTAAGTACAATAAGTTTTTCATTATGTGAAGTTAATTCTATATAATCACCTCTTATTTAGAGATATAATCACCTCTTTGACAAAAAGAAAGAAACATATTGGGAGGAAGAGAACCCGTAAAAAAGGAGGAATGGTTTTGATGCAGATGTTTAATGGTATTGTGAATTTGGCATTCAGTGGGAGATAATTGTAAATTGTATTTAGCGGTTTCGTGAAGGATGTTAAAATATTATGTGTTTATTGATTGTTAAGAGTATGTACAAACTGTTTAGGATATGGAAAAGAAGCAATTAGATTTGTTTAAGAAGTTAGCACCAGTTGGATTATTATTTCTAGGAGATTGACAGGTGCTGTCTGTTTACCATCATCTTCCTTTAATTGCAGGAATCTGAGATGTTACAGACTAAAATTTGATATTCCAAATTTTATTATTCTCTGAGTCCTTTCTTATATACCAAGATAATTAGGTTCAGTTATCACTGTAGCTAGTGTTGTTTCTGTCAAAGTCGTAATATATTGCATCCTATGACAGGTTTACTTGCTGCATGTTTGAGGAACAGAATCCTTGCAGATCGTAGCAAGAGTTATGTTTCTCATTAATATTCTCTGTACTCTTATTAATTCACATGTAATCTCAACCAATCATTCTGTATTCTTACCTCAGTTGAAACTGTAAGCAACTCTAGAAATTTCAATTCATGGATTTGCTCAAACAAATCTTGATCTCATAATAGAAGTAGCCCAAGTATTTCTCTTTTCCTTTCTTCTAGTTTGAGTTGTGATATGATGGATGAGTATTAACTGAGTAGAGTGTTGGGGGTGTTTTTGTATTTAGAGGGATCATAGGAGGAGTGCCACCAATGAGATTTTCCTCTCTTTGGATGATTTCTTCTCCTGTTTGGCAAGGGCATGGAAGATTTGGAGTAGGATTCTCTCCATTTCTATAAATAAATATTAGTTAATCTCTTCGTGCGGTAATGAAAATTTTCTTATAAACTGTACTCATTGTCGACCAGATTAATTGTTGCCCACTTGATTCAAATCAATTAACCAACACTAGCTTTATATTTAAAAACTAATTGGGCGGTTAGGAAGATTGAAATTTATGCTGTAAATTTTAAAAATATTTGTTAAAATAAATGTTAACTAAAAATATTTTGATTAAAAATTATCGATATTTATATACTAACTGTTAAAAATATTATCATTATAAAAGAGTTGAAGTTGGGTGTTTAGTAAAAATAATTATTGATACTAAAATTACTAAGAATATAGTCTACAAGCAAAATAATGTAAAAATAGAAATTTTGTATTTGATTAAAATAATGATAAAAATTAAAATAATTTTTAAAACTAAAATTTTAAAATTTTGGTTTAAATTTTATTAATTTAAAAATATATTTATAATTTGTACATTATATTTATATAATACAATACAACATATAGAAATATAGTATATATACATATTAGTATTTATTTGTATACATAACAATCACTACATACCGAATTATATATTTTATTTCACAAAAAATAAATAATTAAAAAAAATTAATTTAAATTTGGAGTACGTGGATATTGAGAGAGAGTTTACGGGACAAAGGAGCGTGTGGACGAAATGAGGGAGAGAATAGATTTGGAGATGAGAGAGTGTCGAGTGTTGGGTGAAAGCACCGTGGAATTCCATGTGACGTCGTTTTTGAAGGATGGAATACGACGTTGACTCCTCTACCGGCTAGCTAGTTGTGGGAACTTTCATTTTTATGAGAATACAAACTCGACTTTCCTTAGTTCTAATTCAACTGTCTTACGTTGTGGTTCATGCTTATTCTTTTCACACTTTATTTTTAAATTTTGATTATTTAATTCAATGTTATTTACAATTTACATATATATATTATATATGTAATTACAGAAATAATTAGCTTAATTAAGCATAAATCATAGTTAAAATGAATTGTTCTTATTTAAATATTTATAATATTCCTATTTCACATAATTAAAACTTGAAACTAAATTCAGTATTGGAATTGAACTTCAATATTTTCAACTGAACCAACTGCGAATTTTTAAATAATTTGCAAAATTTAGTTCATCCGTCTCAAACATAACCTCACATAAGATTTAAAAATAAAAATTGACTAACATAAAGTCAAACAAAAATCTCTATAAATGAAAATTTAACCAGAGGGGGTCCAGTGTGTTGAGAGAATCACAATTATGGTGAGTTGCGCAAAACCAGAAAGCTTGGAGACGTAAGCATTAGTCTTATGAAAATAACTCTTATGATTATTTCACGCATGTATCCAAAATTACATTTGATGTCTTCCCCGGTGGGGAAGACCAAGTGTTTACAACTGAGATTTGAAGATTTACAAACTCAGAAAAAGTGTACTCTATTATCAAGGACCATTGATTAAACACTAAAAAATATACAACAAAAAGAATTAGTACAGTGCGAACCTTAAAACTTTACATGGTTTCCCAAATTTAACCGCCAGCTGATTCCAGCTTTTCTAATACTTCTAATCGGTTTTTTCTCTTCCAACCTTTCATTGTAGCAACCAGGTTGATTAGCCCCACAATTTGATTTTTGCTATACTCCTGTAATATGTCTCCCATATAAGATCATGCGAAACATAAAGATTTGTAGATTAATTATAGACTAAAGAGTTTCCTTACAGGATGAGCACGTGCCCAGTGGACATATTCAGTCTCTGGAAGATAGTAAGCCTGTTAAGAGAGAGAAGACCAGTTAAGTAGATTTTAAAGATTTGATTCCATTGACACTTTAAAAGGTCAGACAATGTGCAGCTTTCCAAATTACAACTGTTGTGTGCAATCAATCTATCAATAAAGTAAATTACCATTTCAAGAATGACTATGCTTATCTTGGTGGGAAATCTCAAAAAGAGGAAAAAAGAAAGCTCACCTTGATGAAAGTTTCAACTAATTGTAACTTTGGCTTCACATTTATGGAAACAAAATGTTGCAGGCCATTGATCAAAACCTAAAAAGATAAAATTGAAAAAAGAAAAAAAACAGCAGGCAATTTCTCACACTATGCTGGAAGAAGTGAGCCAAAACTCCACTGTAAAATTTGCAAAATTCCCACCATGTTAAAGGAAGTACCTGAAGATCTAATGACATGAGAGCCCGTCCCTCATCAGTACATCTTTTCACACGTGATAAACCTTCAGTAAGAGTTTCAGCAATAATTTCAACTCCATATTCCAACAGGAGGTCTTGAACCTAAGTTTACATGTTCAGCGTTAGTAAGTTTTCTCTGATAAAGAAGCTACAAAAACCTTCATGCATAAATAACAAAGTTAATCTTAAACAAGTTGCTTCTCCCCCCCCCCCCAAGAAAAAAGAAAAAAGAAAAAGAACCGACTATGTTTCTACTCATGGTACAACTACAAATTTGATGAGTTTGTTTGTCATAACACATGGCTTCCTTTTTGAAAGATTGTGGAGCTAAAAGGAAAAATATTATTAGGAACTGATTAAAAAAGTATTATTCGAAACAAAGAGAAATGAATACATGTACGGAGAATAAGTCATCCTTCTAAATAAACGTAAATTGGAAAAATTAGATGTAAAAAAAAAAATCAACCAAAAACCGACTAAGGTAACAAAATTGTGCCCTCAAAGAAAAAAACTATTTCTTGTATAGTAAGAATAGGCAAATACATGGATATATAGACCTATTACAAAGAGAAAAAAAAAAAATTAATTAGCACAAACCCAATCAAAATAGATCTTTATTGCAATGGAATTTGTTATAATATTATAAAATATTCTCTATACATAATAATATTATCTTATCAAATATATTAACTTAATTAAAAAAAAAAATTAATAGAATAATTTATGTTGGTTATTATATATAAATTCATTTACATATATATATATATATATATATTCATACTTTTATTTCAATAAAATACAAGAAAATATTCAGTATTCTTTTATCTAACTCTTATATGATATCAGAGATAGGGTTAGAGTTAGGGTTTTAAGAGTAAGATTACATCAAACCAAATAAGGGTTGAACAACCCATTTCCAGCACCGGAGGAAGTCGACCACCGATCTCCGACTAGTTCAGAGTGCAGCCAACACAGTGATATATGGAGGAGAAGCCGAGGAGGCTGTTTGAGCGGCGGTTTGAGGCTGCGTGCGTTAGGTTTGCCAGAGGAATGTATTCCCATGCCTGTTGTTTTCTCGTATGAAGACAGAAGTCGTAGAGGAGCTCGGTTGGTTGGTTATGAGCACGAAACCAGCAGACCGAAGAGGATGAAGCTGCAGCGGAGCAAATCGCACGACAACAAGCGATCCTCTGTTCTCCAATGCGATTTGGGGCGTTTCTGTGAACGACATTCCGGATTAGGGTGTGCATTGGAGTTTCGTGGTGATTTCTAGCCGAAAGAAGGTTGTTAGGTAGTTTCCGGTGGCGGTGCATGGCTTTCCAGCGGCAGCGCCTGGATCTCCGGTGGCAGTACGTGCGATAGCGCAGAATCTCCAATGGTTGACAGTGAGGTTCTGATAGGATTGTTGACAACCGTGTGTGAAGAGGTACTCTGTTTTTTGGGATTTTCTGCTTTATTTGTAGTGTTTTTTTATATATCTCTAACTATTGTATTTGGGTATTCTGGGTGACAATTTGTGCATATTCTTGAGTTAAAATGTGTGATAACAAGTTTTCTATGAGTGAGATAGTACCGCTCATGTCAAAGATCACTAAACATAAATTAAATAGCACAAATTATCTGAAGTAGAACAAAACTATTAGGATTTATCTACGTAGTATTAATAAGAATGATCACTTGACTCAAGACCCTCCAACTGATGGAACTAGACAAATTTGGCTACGAGATGATGCACGATTGTTTTTGCATATTAGAAATTCAATTGACAGTGCGATAATTGACTTAATCATTGTGAGTTTGTTAAAGAGCTAATGAATTATTTAGAATTTCTGCATTCAGACAAAGGAAATATGTCTCGCATGTATGATATTTGTAAGGCTTTCTATCGTGCTAAGAAGAAAGCCAAATCTATCACGACCTATTATATGGAATTTACAAAGACATATGAGGAGCTGAATGTACTTTTGCCGTTCCGTGCTGTATCAAGGTAAAACACAAAGAGAGCAGATAGCCATAATGAGCTTTTTGGCTGGTCTTCCATATGAATTTGAGACTACCAAATCTCAAATTCTACCCGATTCTGAGATCACATCTCTTCAAAAAATGTTGAGGAGAGTGTTGCATAAAGAGACTACTACACCTAATCAGCATATTAACGTTCTTGTTGCTAGAGGAGGAAGAAATAACAATAGGAGATGAAAGAGAACAATGGATAGTCGGAATAATGATTCAAGTAATATTATTTGTTATTACCGTTATGAGCAAGTACATACAAAGCGACAATGTAAGAAATTATAGAATCGGAATCAGAGAATACAAACTACTAATATTACTATTACTGCTACTGTTAGCTCATTTTCTAAGAAAACTATTATGGTTTTAGTCGCTGAGTATGCAAGGTTGTCTTAGTTTCAAGAATCTTTAAAAAGATGCACACCAGCCACTACTTCTACTGAATCAGGTAAAAGATGTTTTATCTTTTTATCAAACAAATGAGTGATTGATTATAGTACTACAGATCACATGACAGGTAACTCTAATATTTTCTTTAACTTTCGATCACATAGAACACCCTCTACTGTAACTATTGTTGATAGGTCAACTTATAATATTGAGGGTTCTGGGACTGTAAAACCAACTCTCTCCATTACTCTGACATCTGTTTTAAATCTACCTAAACTTACTTTCAATTTGATTTCTATAAGTAAACTTACTAAAAGTTTTAATTGTTGTATCTCATTCTTTCCTGATCATTATCTTTTTTAAGATCTTATTATTAGTAAAGGACATGTATCAGAAGGTCTCTACATTCTTGATAGGTGTGTACCTCGATCAGTTGCCTGCTCTGGTATTGTCTCCGTATTTAAAGCACATTGTCAATTGGGACATCCATCTCTTACTGTGTTGAAAAAGTTGTATTCTCAGTTTCATAATGTATCTTCATTAGATTCTGAGTCGTATCAATTTGCAAAATATCATCATAACTCGTTGAGTTCAAGAATTAATAAACGAATTGAGTTTACTTTTGAATTAATTCATTCTAATATTTGGGATTCATGTCCTATTATGTCTAAAATAAAATTTTTATTACTTTTGTGGATGATTTTTTTTCAATGATTAGGATATACTTTATGTCTAAAATATCATCGTAGCTCGTCGAGTCCAAGAATTAATAAACAAACTGAGTCTACTTTTGAATTAATTCATTTTGATATTTGGGATCCACGTCCTATTATGTCTAAAATTGGGTTTTTATTACTTTTGTGGATGATTTTTCTTCAATGATTAGGATATACTTTATAGAAAATCGTTATTAAGTGTTTGTTCATTTTTATATTTTTCATGCGGAAATCAAAACTCAATTTACTGTTTCTGTGCATGAAGCTAAGAAGTGATAATGTTAAAAAATATATGTAAGATTCATTTAAGAATTATGACTCAACATGAGATTCTTCATCAGTCTTCTTGTGTTGATTACACCATCTCAAAACAGGATGGTTGAGAAACAAAACAGACATTTACTTAAGACTGCTCGAGCCATTTTGTTCCAGACATAGGTTTCTAAACAATTCTGAGCTAATGCTGTATCTACTGCCTGTTTCTTGATTAATCGTCTACTATTTATGGTACTTGAAGATAATATTCCTTACAATATTCTTTTTCCAAACAAGTCACTGTTTCTAGTACAACTATAGGTATTTGGTACTACTTGTTATGTTCAAAATATGCGACTTAATATTATTAAGTTGGATCCAAAAGTCTTGAAGTGTACCTTTTGAGATATTTTTGATTGCAAAAAGAATATCGGTGTTACTCTCTAGAACTTAATAAACATCTAGTATCAATGGATGTAGTCCTTTCAGAGAATATATTGTTATTCTCCTTACAGTCCAATTCTATAGATCAGGTAAAGGATAATAAGTGACTCATCTATAAATTCCAGCATAGGACCTCTACGGAGCAACTAAATAATGATATTTTTTTTGTGCCTTCTGAGCAAATTGATGATGGTGTGCCTCCAACTCAAGAACTACTGCCAATTATTTATATTTATTTCAGAAGACAACAGATTAATGATACATATCCTGCATTAGCTTTTTCATCATCTGATCATTCCACCCATGATCTTAATCTTCCCATAATTCTTTATAAAGGTACACGTCAATGTACCATTCCTCATTCTCCTTATCCCATTGCTAATTTCATTTCATATATCACTTGTCTGCTTCGTCTACCTCTTTAATTACTTCTATATATTCCACTTCTATACCCAAAACAGTTAAAGAAGCTCTGAATCACCCTGGTTGGCATAATGTCATGTTTAAGAAAATAAATGATCTTAATGATAATCATACATAGGATTTGATAGATTTACCCAATAAAAAAAAAGTTGTAGGGTGCAAACGAATATTTGCAATCAAAGTAAATCCAGATGAATTTGTGACAAAACTTAAAGTTCGATTGGTAGCAAAAGGTTATGCTCAAACTTATAAGGTAGAGACTATTCTGATACATTCTCTCCAATAGCCAAACTTACCCCTATCTGTTTATTCATATCTATTGCAGCCTCTCGAGATTGACCCTTACACCAGGTGAATATTAAAAATACATTTTTTCAAGGTAATCTCTTATAAAAAATGTATATGGAGCAACCACCTGAATTTGTTGCTTAGGAGGAGTATGGAGAGTCTATCATTTCAAGAAATCTTTGTATGGTTTGAAACAGAAACTCCGTGCATGTTTTGACAAGTTTAGTGAGGTAGTCTGTGAGTTCAGATTGAAGAAGAGCAAGTATGATCATTCAGTGTTCTATATACAATCAACAATTGGTATTATATTTCTTATTGTTTATGTTGATGATATAGTTATTACAGGAGATGACCATGCAAGAATATCCTCTTTTAAGTCAATATCTTCTCTCAGGTCATTCTTGCATACCAAATTGGATATCAAAAACTTGGGATAGTTATAATACTTATTGGAGGTTGAAGTAACAAGAAGAAAGGAAAGAATTTTGTTATCTCGGAGGAAGTATGTATTTGATCTACTTGCAGAAACAGGAAAACTGAGAGCTAAGCCATGCAATACACCAATAGTACTAAATGTACATCTTATAAAAGATGGTGGTGATTCCCTTGTGTAGAATGTTCATATAGAGGAATGTATATATATGTATACTTACATTAGGAATAACTTAGTCTTTTCTCAAATGGTTAAGACAATTAATATTGTTAGGACAGCTGGGTGCTCTCTCCACTAATTTTTTAATTAGCATATTTTAATCGTTTTTTATTAGCCAAAAGTATATATATTTGGCACATTTGTACTATGAAAGAAGAGAAGAAAATTAGAGGATTTTTCTTTGTCACACGAACTTTCTCTCCTTCATTTCTTCATGGTATTAGAGCAGCAAAAATCTTTCATCATCCAACTCAAGTCGAAATGGCCATGGATGAGCAAAATTCCTCTCACCTTGATCATGTCTCGGGTTCCTTTAATCCAATACCTATCAACCATTCTCACATTGACCAGATATCTTCATTTGTCACTGGATATAGACTGAATGGGAGTAATTATCTCCAATAGTTTTCATTCGTTCTCATGTTCATCCAAGGGAAGAGCAGGGATGAATACCTTACGGGAAAATCTGTTCAACCACCAGCGGATGATCCAAGTGCTCGTTCATGGAAGGCCGAAAACAATCTGGTAATGCCTTGGTTAGTCAACTCAATGACGATAGAGATCAGAGAAAATTTTTTGCTGTATGAAACCGCGCACGGCATCTGGTTGGCCGCATGTGAGTTTTACTCCAGCTAAGACAATACTTCTGCCACCTTCGAAATCGAGACCCAGCTGCAGGACCTGCGACAGGGGGAGCTCACTATAACACAGTACTACAATGCACTCTCTCGGCACTGGCAATAACTCGATGTCTTCAAGAAACACTCGTGGAATTGTCCTGAAGACTCGAAACTCTTTAAAACTCACACTAAACGCAAAAAAGTCTACAAATTTTTGATGGGACTCAACAAAAACTTGGATGAGGTTCGTGGTCACGTTCTGGGTACGAAGCCGCTGCCGAATATCAGAAAAGCTTTCTTTGAAGTCTGTCGAGAAGAGAGTAGAAAGAAGATCATGCTGGGTGATTTTTACTTTGGCATGAACCCGATGGACGCAACTTCTGCCATTGCTGCTCAGAGGAAGTTACTGTTCAGTGAACCTCAGTTGGTGCCCTAAATCACGAGCACGCCTCTGCTTTCGTCGGGCGTACTTTTGAAGCTGGAGGAAAGAAAGGGAGACCCTGATATGATTATTGCAAAAAGCCAGGTCATATTAGAAATAAATGCTGAAAATTACATGGCAAGCCAACAGATAGAAAATATTACAAAAATGACACTCAAGGCAACATAGTAATTTCAGAAGAATTATCCCCGCAGCCAGTACTACCGAGAGCTCTCCCTTCAGTCCAGCCCAATTAGAGGCTCTCATGCAAATGTTTTCTCAGAAGGGTGTTCTCGATAATGCTTTCGTTGCTCAGAGAGGTAATTGCTTACTCAGTTTATCTACTTATTCTATGAAAAAACAAATGTGGATTATTAATTCAGGAGCATCTAATTATATGACCAGAAATATTACACTCCTTCATCGGTACAGTAAATGTAAGAAAATCTCATCCATCAGAATTGCTGATGGAACAAGTTCTAGAGTTGTAGGAGTTGGCTCAACCACTATATCACCAAATTTGATATTGCAGTCCGTTCTTTATGTGCCTAATCTAAACTGCAATCTGTTATCTATAAGTAAATTATGTAACGACTTGAACTGTGTTATTAAATTTGATAGTGATTCTTATATTTTTCAGGACTTGACCACGGGGACGATGATTGGCAGTGCTAAGAAGGACTCAGAACTTTATCTTCCGCCAGTCAAAATCTCACCTCCTAATAAACAAACTTTAAGTACAGTATGTGCTACTTCAGGATTTGTAGGATGTTTTAATATTGACAAATCTATTATGTTATAACATTATAGATTATGACATTCAAACTGTATGTACTTAAAACAATTATTTCCTGCTTTATTCAGAAATAAAAATCCAAATTCATTTCAATGTAAAGTATGTCAATTCTCTAAACATACTCGCAATTTATATCCCAGTATTACTTACAAACCCTCAAAATCCTTTGTATTGATTCATAATGATATCTAGGGATCGGCACGGGTAAAACATATTACTGGTATAAAATGATTTGTCTCTTTTATTGATGATCATATTAGAATAACCTGGGACTATCTGATGAAAGAAAAATTGGAAGTTGGTGAAATCTTTCAAAAATTCAACATTATGATTCAAACCTAATTTCAAACAAAAATACAAGTGTTGAAAATAGATAATGCATGTGAATATTTTGTATCCAACCTAGGCAAATTCCTTTCTTGCTAATGTATTGTCCATCAAAGTTTCTGTCCTTACACCCCTCAATAAAATGGTGTGGCCGAAAGGAAAAATAGGTACATTCTTGAAGTATCTCGTTTACTCATTTACCACAAATGTCCATAAATACCTTTGGGGAGAGGCTGTCCTCACAGCTACATACCTGATCAACAGAATGCCCTCCCGTATCCTTAAGTTTAAAATACCTTATGATTCACTACTTCAAGCCTTCTCAACATCGCACATCCTTCACACAATTCTGTTTAAAATCTTTTGTTGTTCTGCTTATGTTCACATTCCCAGTTACCTCAGAGAAAAACTTGATTCTAGAGCCCTCAAATGTGTTTTTGTCTGGTATTCCAATTCTCAAAAAGGTTACAAATGTTTTTGTCCAATAACCCGCTGGTTCTATAACACAATGGATGTTACCTTCTTTGAGAACTAACCATTTTATCTCACTTTAGATATTCAGGGGGAGATATCTAGAACTCAGAAATATCAATTGTGGGATGTGAATATCCCTCCTCTACAAACTCCATTGACAACTTCAGAAAAAAATCATGTTCCTGAAATCACCAAAAAACCTGAACCTATCATAGAGACTGATAACATATTACCTGCAGTTAGTAAGTTACATGTCTATACAAAGAGGAACAAAACTCAAGGTAAAAATAAAGTACATGAACCATCTATACTCTGTCATGACTCAACTCCTAAACCAAACTCCCAGAATAACACAGGTAATGAGATTTCTGACTCTACTGATGATATTGGTTTACCTATTATATTACGAAAATGTGTTCATTCTTGTACTATGCATTCCATATAGGATTATGTCTCTTATGGCAAGTTGTCTTCGAAGTATCATGCACTTGTAAGCAAGTTTGATAGCATCCCTCTTAAACCAAAGAATAGTTCATGAAGCTCTCAAGATTCCTGAATGGAATGTTGCTATCCAAGAAGAAATTTCAGCTCTTGAGAAAAATGGGACATGAGAATTATCTGATCTACCTTCAGGGAAAGCTCCTGTTGGATGCAAGTGAATCTTCACCACTAAGTACAATCCTGATGGTAGTGTAAGCCGCTACAAATCTCGACTTGTTGTTAAAGGGTTTACCCAATCATATGGCATCGACTCTCAAGAAAAATTTGCTCTTGTTGTCAAACACAACACAATTCAGGTATTATTCTCTTTAGCATTTAATAATCTTGATTGGCCTCTATCTATTTGATGTAAAAATGTTTTCCTTAATGGTGACCTAGAAGAAGAAGTATACATGGAAATCCCACTTGGATTTAAAATGAATACTCAAAAAGTATGCAAATTAAAGAAGGCATTGTATGGCCTCAAACAGTCTTCAAGGGCTTGATTTGACAGATTCACCAGGGCAGTAAAACGTATGGGATATCAGCAATGTCAATCCGATCATACCCTATTTGTCAAGCATTGTATCACAGGGAGAAGAGCTATACTAATTATTTATGTGGATGATATAATCCTTACAGGTGATCACAGTGAAGAAATTCAGAAACTGAAAGACTTTGTAACTAGAGAATTTAAAATCAAAAACCTTGGGTTACTTAAGTATTTTCTTGGAATGGAAATTGCCAGATTCAAGAAAAGAATTTCTATATCTCAACGGAAGTACATCTTAAATCTCCTAAATGAAACAGGTATGCTTGGTTGTAAATCTACTGAGACTCCTACAAATCTTAAAGGCTTGTAGGCAAACTTATCTATTTGCCTCATATAAGACCTAACATCTGCTTCGCTGTTAGTATTGTGAGTTAGTTCATGTCTCAACCTACTGAAAAATACATGTGTGCTGTTTATCATATTTTGAGGTATCTAAAGATGACATTTGAATAAAAATTATTCTTTCAGAAAAATATGGTTAGAGATATTGAGATCTATACTGATGCTAATTGGGCTGGATCTGTGACAGATAGAAGATCCACATCTGGTTACTGCTCTTATATTTGGGGTAATTTAGTCACTTGGCGTAACAAGAAACAATCTGTTGTATCAAGAAGCAGCGTTGAAGCTGAATTACGTTCACTTACACATGGAATATGTGAGGGAATATGGCTTAAAAATATTTTACTAGAACTAAGATTTTCTGCTCCTATTAATGAGGATTTGGTGTGACAATCAATTAACTATCAGCATGACCAAGAACCCTGTGCACCATGACAGAACTAAACATATTGAGATTGATCGTCACTTTATCAAAGAAAAAATTGAAGGTCCAGATGTGTCACTCCTATACATCCCAACTTGTCAACAAACAACTGACATACTCACCAAGGCACTACCAAAAAAGGAGTTCAATAATCTTGTATTCAATTTAGGGTTACTTAACATCTATGTAACTTAGATTGAGGGGGAGTGTAGAATGTTCATATGGAGGAATGTATATATATATGTATACTTACATTATGGATAGCTTAGTTTTTTCTCAAATGGTTAGAACAGTTGGTATTGTTAGGATAGCTGGGCGCTCTCTCCACTAATTTTTTAGTTAGCATTTTTAATCATTTTTATCTTAGCTAAAGGCATATATATTTGGCACATTTGTACCATGAAAGAAGGGAAGAAAATTAGAGGATTTTTCCTTGTCACACAAACTTTCTCTCCTTAATTTCTTCAGCTTGGTTCAGAAAAATATAGACGACTAGTTGAGAAATTGAATTATCTCACTGTGACTCGTTCAGATATTGCATATCCAGTCAATATTGCAAGTCAATTTATGTCTGCACCTACAGTCAAACATTGAGAGGTTCTGAAATAGATTTTGTGCTACTTAAAGGTACCCCAGGACTTGGCATAGAGTTTAGAAATCAAGGACATACTCACATTGAATGTTTTACAGACACTGATTGGGCTGGATATAAGATTGATAGGAGGTCTACTATGAGATATTATATTTTTATTGGTGAGAATCTCGTATCATAAAAAAGTAAGAAGCAAACAGTTGTATCTCGCTCAAACACAGAATCTGAATATAGAGTTATGACTCAGCCTACATGCGAAATCTTATAGATACATCATCTTTTAGATGAAGTGGGTTTCAAGCCCACATCTCCTACAAAACTCTGGTGCGATAATCAGACTGCCATTCATATTGTCTCAAATCCTGTGTATTATGAGATAACCAAACATATCAAGATTGATTGTTACTTCATCCGAGACAAGATTCAGGAAAACTTTATATCTATTGTTATGTGAAGATAGGAAAGTAATTTGATGATATATTCACAAAATCTCTGAATGGAATACGGATTAAATATCTTCATAACAAACTGGACATGATTAATATCTATACTCCAGTTTAAGGGGAAGTGTTAAAATATTATGGAATATTCTCTGTACATAATAATATGATTATCTTTCCAAATATATTAGCTTAATTAGGAAGAAAATTAATATGGTAATTTATGTTGGTTATCATATACGAATCTATTTACATGTAATATATCTCTACTCTCATTTCAATAAAATATAAGAAAATATTCAGCATTCTTTTCCATAACTCTTACAGGATTCAATAGATGGTATCTCTTATTTTTAGGAAGATCTAATTTCCTACTCTAGATATAGTAGGTTGAAAAATTTTCTAATATTCCTCCTCAAGGTGGTGAATATTCATCTTTTATTCATAGTTCAGAGATAATTCCGTAGAATGGTCACACTACTAAGTGTTTTTGTTTACATATCTGCAAATTGACTATTAGTTGTCTTATTTACTTCAACATGCCTCACTTTGGTCATGTTGCACAAGATTGTAAGTAACATTAATAAAAGACTTGTTGCAAAATAAATTCATTGATCTTTCTTATCAGATCGTTAAATCTTCTAAACTTATCCGGCGCTATAACAATTCACTATTTGTGTCATCATCTTGAACTTTGCCTTAAAACTTGACCTAATGACCTTATTACTATTCCAAGTGACAAGATTGTACTCTCTAAAGGAAAGTAAAATAATTCATAATAAACTGTCTGCCAACTGGTGAACCTGCATAATCTGCATTGGTGTATGCTTTAAGAACTAATTTAAAATTCCTTTTGAATAAAATTCCTTTGTCAGGATTAACCTTTAGGTGAAATATTGTAAACTGCATGAAAGTTAACCTCTATTCGGCTTTATAAATTGGGCAAAACTAGCTTCATGCATATGCAATGTTTGGCCTTATATGAGCAAGATATATAAGTTTTTTTAACAGTTTCTTGTATATCTCTCTATCTACAGTTATATCTTCATTTTGCTTGAGTAGTGCAGAGATAGATTTACATTCTAACTTCCTGTCTCCCTCAGGAAATATGCCTTCTCTTAAATAAGCTACTTTAATTTTAGAAAGTACCTAAGTTCTTAAGTTCTTTTATCGTAAATTCTTTGATTATGCACCTTCTTAATGCTTCTCTTTCTCATTATTTTCTATTACAGTTATATCACTTAGATATACCAAGAGATTTGTAACTCTCCTTTAACACAACTACTTTTATAAGGAGTATATGATCTCTCTAACTCTATTGGTAGAGTTTAGTAATCATTTATATCAGAGTGCTTTATTTAATTTGCTTGCTCTTTTGCTTCTTAGTTTCACTTGAAACTCAAATAGACAATTAAGTATATCTCTTGCTCCATATTGGTATTCTTTACATCGAATTGCTCCCAAATAACAATTAAACTTGGTCACTAAAGATAGCAAAACTCGTATAGTACTCATTTTTGCCACTATAACAAATGTCTTCTGATATTCCATACTAAATATTTTTGTGTCTCCTTTAGCCACAAATTAGACCCTAAATCTCTTTTGGGAACCATGTAAACTATACTTCATTGTCAATACACACTTGCATCCACATGCTTCTCTAGTGCCTGCACCTCTTTTCTCCTAGCATTTTTTCACTTTCCACCAGATAATACCTCATAAAATATTAGGAATTTGAATGAATTGATTAAGTTTTCAAATAATACAAACTATGGTTAATTGGTACAATGAGTGTTTAGTGCTTTCTTCTGTCTTCCCAATAGCAATACAAATATCATGATCATGTGTTCGTTGAGGAAAAAGTTCTACAACTACATTTATCTCATTCTCATGAATGAGTATCCAGTTTTGGACTTGCAGAAGATTAGAATTTGAGTCTCTTTGTCTTGAATATATCTTATAAATCGCATTGAGTTGTGACGTTCTTAATTTTTTATTATGGGTTTGGTGTGAATGGGTAACGGACGTTGACACGAATTGAGATGATTTGACTAGTAGTATCAATTGTACGAGCTTAGGTAGTGTGCTGGTGGAGAAGTTGAGCAAAAATAATTTTCTGTCCTCTTTTTAAATGGATGAGGACTCCTCTTAAAGAGAAGAGAGTGAATTATGAATTTTTTCTCATAAAAAACGACATCAACATAGATTGTCCCATTTGTCTTATATTTAATTGAGAAAACCCATTTGCATTCAACTGGTTATTTATTTATTTTTTTTCAGTAGATTCACCACTTCCTAAGTCTAATTCCTTTCAAATGTATACATTTCTATACTTTTAATATTTTTTCATTTTTCATATAATAATGCCTTAAATATTATTTTAGATATATACTCATTATTAAAAGTTGTGAAAAAAGTTTTATTGGCTAATGAGTGTTAAAAATGGTTTTTTTATTGATGTGATTGTTGTTAAATATTATAATTTTATATATACAGATTTTTCAGGATGGAAAAAAAAAACAATTAATTATAATTAATTACAGAGAGTGTAATTTACCTTATACCTTTATTTTCTTCATTTTTAACACTACTTTATTTTCTCTTTAATACTCGAATTTATTTCATTTTTGATATTTTGATTTACTTCTCTTTTCAAGATCCTGATTTATTTATTCTTTAACATCTTGATTTACTTCCTTATTTAACAATGAGTATTTATCAAATAACACAAATCGTGAGATAGGATATAGAAAGTGTTTAGTGCATTCTCCTGTACTCTTATAAAGTATAATAGGTATATCATCATCAAAGGACTATGTAAGTTTTCCGGGGCTTATCTCAATTCCAATATCAAGGTCGGATTGTTGGACCGACTTTGGCTCAATACTTGGCATCTTCCTCCTTGTATACACGTGATCTGAGTCTATTATGATCGCTTGAGAGGATGACTTTTGGAGGTTTTCTTGTGTTTGTGAGTTTTTTGATGAGTTCCGAATGTTCTCTTATGGAAAAGGTGATAGCTTAAAATTCATTAGAAATTTTGTATCCTTATCTTTTAATATAAACTTCTCCAAAGATACGATCAGGTGAAATAGGATTCCTATTTAACAAATATGACGTCCGCATACACAAAATTTTTGAGTGCACGGATGGTAATGCTTGCATCAGTTTTAAGAGGAATACCTCACAAAAGCACATTTCATGACCCAAGGATCAAGTTTTCCTCTTTGCTGGAAATGAATACGAACAAATAGAACACTAGATATTTGAGGGAACAGATGGTTTGAGACATTTAATACTGGATAAAATTGTGGAAGTGTTTCAAGGGGATTCTTAAAGTCAAAAACACTTGTGGTAGGCTATTAATAATATAGGTAGCAATATGGACAACTTCACTCAAATATTATTTTGGGACGTTGTTTTGGAAAGAAAAACCCTGATGGTGATTAACATATAACTATTTTTGCTTTCTGCTACTCAATTCTATCGTGGAGTGTGGATGTAGGATTATTCATGAAGAATTCCTTCCTTGTGGAAGGCCGATGAAAGTGTTTGATTGAAAAAATATTTTGCATTATCAGGATTATCTTTTTCTTTTTGTTTCAAATTGGGATTTTATCTTATTGCGGAATTGGGGTATGATATTGTTAATCTCATATTTGGCTTTGAGTAAAAACAACCAGGTGACTTCAATGCAATCGCAATAAACGACACAAACCATCAAACTCAAAAGATATTAGGTATATAAGATGATCCCCAAATATCACTATTAATTACTGAAAATGGGGCCGAACTTCTCTTATTACTAATAAAAAATTTTACACGCATATGTTTTCTGAATTCACAAATATTACTGTATAAATTTTCATATTCTGAACTTTTAAACAATAAGGGAAACATAACATTTAAAATGGAGAAGAACAGGTGCCCAAGTATGTCCAAGTAGTAGAGTCCATGCTTAGCTTCAATATGTCTAATCATCTTCTCTGAAGTCTGGTTCTGATAGTCATAGTAAAAAGAGTTAAATGTTATTTTGTAGTTCAACCTCTATGATAATATACTTACCGAAACAAGATTAGTGCATAATTAGAGAACATGTAGCACATTTTCTAAGACAATGATAGAACTAAGCTTAGTGTTCTTTTTACCTGAAATGGTATTTAGGAAACCATCTGCAGTGACAATCTTCTAGTTACTTGGACAAGGGACATATGCATAAAAAAGCTTAGAAATATTATTTATATGCTTAATAGCTCGTGAGCCTACAATCCAAGAGTTTTCAAATGTTTTCTTTGAAGCATCCAAATCGTGTGGAAAAGAAAGTATATCCAAGTGTTAAATTACACTTCTAATTGTAGGCTTCACAAGGTCCTTCAATTGATTTCATATTCGTTCAATCTCGGTCTAGACAACAATGAGATCAATCGGTGCTTCTTCTTGTTGGTTAGCTGTATACACCTAATTAAAAATTTTCTTTGAGGTACTTTTATATCTCCATTTTTTAATAGAGGTACTAGGCTTTTTGTGCTATTTTCAACACTTGTCTTTGGTGTGTCTGGATTTTTTTACAAAGGGTATACTGAATATTGTCCCTGTTATTCGCTTCTGAAGTTAAGTTTTCATGGTGACTCACTTCTTTTGATCGTTGACGAGGTTTTGAACCTCGAGATATCAAGACTGAACTATCAATGGTGCAAGGTTCTAGCATAACCCCTTTCTTGCTTTCTTCCGCTATTACAATGAAATTATCTCATCGAGTGACAACATTTCCTCTTTTCTGAAGATTGATACTCGCACCTAATCGCATTCGGGATTTAGTTAGTCTTGCTAGAAATTCATATGCACGACTTTTTTCTACAAATTTCTGAAGTCAAACTGCGATCTTATTGCAATCTGTGGTCATGTTGTGGTACTTATCCAATTTCCGCCACCTGTTATTTAACAAGTTAAAATATTAATTTACTAACCTGTTTCCATGTTTGGTGGACATTATCTTGACTGTTAAGTCACAAATTTGTGCGGCATCCTTGACTTCATAGTAGATTTAGTCAATTGCATTTACATTGCTTTTGTTGTGGACAGGAACGTCGCAGTCTTACAGACTTCCATCGCTATGCCAAGGTCATAGAATCCTCTTCGTCCCACACATCAAATGTGGAATCTCCAGCTTTGGGTCCGGTTCCCAGAAGATGGCTAAGTTTCCCTTTACTGTTAAGGATAATCCAGATTAATGGGGACCAACTTAAACAATCTTTGCCTATAAAGCAATTGGCTGAAATACGTTGATGAAATTTCTCAATGTGGAAATATTGCTCTAGTATCATAGGATGTTACTTCTAAAATCATTTAATTTACTGGCAATTAAGGTCAAATGGAACAGGAGCTGGAGATCGCACATCTGGTGGCTGCACGCAGGAGGTGGCATGAAACAAGCATGCAGAAACAGGGAGATTCAGAGCGGGGCGCTCAAAAGAGGGCACAAAGTTAGGGCACACAGAAACAAGAGAAAACAGTTACCACAGAAAAAAAAAAGAGCAGTTGCAATATGAAAAACAGAGCAACTGCTGCAGAAAAATAGAGCAGTAGAAAAACAGAGCAATGGCAGCATAGCAACTGTGGCAGAGAAATAGAGTTGTTCGGCAACATAACTGTGGCAGAAAACTAGAGGTGGCCGGAGCAAGTCAGCTGGAGTAGGGTAAGGCGGCTGAAGAGGTGCAACTTGGCTAATGGTCAGCTATAAAGGCTGGCAAAGGTGGTGATGGTGGCTGGCTATGAAGGTTGACCACTTTAAAGTTTTTTTTGTTTCGGCATTAAAGGCCGAATAAGGTTTGTAAAAACTTTAGGGATTTTTTACCTAAAACTCCTATTTCGTGTTTATTTTTTTTTGAATAAAGAACTATATTTTTTTGTGTGTATTCTATTGACTATTACAGTTCTATATATACAGGTTTTTAGGACAAGAAAATGAAATAAATAATTAACTACAATTAATTAAAACGGAAATAATTTATTCTTATACCATTTACCCTAATTTGCTTCCTCTTCAACACCCTAATTTACTCTCTTTAACAAAAATATCTAAACTTTTTCCACAAATCCTAAACTGTATATCATTGCCGAGACAAAAAGTAAAAACCCTAAACTCATAGCTAACCTTCATAGCTGGTCTTCACAGCTGGAGAACGCCCTCAATGTGCCGGAAAACACCTTATTCCCACATGCTCTGCTCTAGTAGAAACTGCTCTGTTTCGCCTCTGTTTCGTACCTCTATTTTCACTACACTTACTGCTTTAGTTCCTCTTTTTTTGCCCCTGTTCCGCATTCTATTTTGTCCCTGTTCCGGACTCTGTTTCCATGCATAGCCCTTTTCTTTGCTATGTTTCTGCTTTTTTTCCTGTTTTTATGTGCACTGTTTCCTGTCTAGCCATTGCCAACTGCAACTAGCTACTGTCCAGCCATGCCCAGATGTACCTAGATAAGCTCAAACAGCCCACATGGCCTGTGCATGCACCCATCAGTCATGCACAGCCTCTCTGCACCTACTACAGCCATTACCCAACTGCCAGCCTTCATTGTCGAGAAAAGACAGCAGTAATTCAGCTCTCTGGTTGCAGACTACTTCAGCATTTGCAGCCTTTGCAAGAGCCCTTGCTCCTACACTAAACAAGGCCTTCATTGCCTAAAATACTTCTTCGTATCATGTTTAAGGTCATGTTACAAACCACACGTAAATGTTTATTGACACACTCAATTACATTTTCAGCCTCACATGGAGTAAATACCTCAAATAAACTGTTTTCACTATTTTGAATTACAGACTCAGGAGTCACAAACCGTATGATCAATTCTGTAAACACTTCAATACCTGTCTCATGTCCCATTAATAAGAAAGTAGTTACTTCTGAAGGTTCATTGACCATCGTAGTAGAAATTGGAAGTATGTAGATTAGTCCTAACTTCAGAATTACCAATGTACTTCATGTTCTCAAATTATGCATAAATCTTACTTCAGTGACCAAATTATCACATGACCTAATTGTAAAGTGATTTTTCTTCATCTCATTGTGAATTTCAGAACCAGACATCAAGGAAGATGATTGGACATGCTAAGGCACGGAAGAGGTTATAGTTGTTGGATGCACCTGAAATACCATCCTCTACTCTCACCACTAGGATCTTAGACAAGATATGGTTGCACCAGAGACGATGAGACATTCGTCCTTTTCTATCTTCAAGGTTGTGTTTACCTCCTTATTTAAAGATTTCAATAACAGAAATTTACATCTTGATGCATATGAATTGACAAAATATAAACGAGTAAATTTTCTTCCATGTAATAAAAGAAGCAATTTTCGTTTTACATGGATTCATGGTACTATTTAATTTAAGGTTCCATAAAACATTCACAATATTTGAAGCAAAAAAGCAAAATGTGGTAGTAAGATCTAGTATAGAATCAAAATTCCGGACACTAGTGCAAAGGAGTGTGTGAGCTACTATGGTTAAAAATGATTCTGGAAGCCCTATAAATTAAATGGGATGATCCTATGAGACTCTATTGTGGCAACAAGATAACGATCAACATCGTTCAAATCCAGTACAATGCAACAGAATCAAGCTTGTTGAAGTTAATAGGTGTTTTGTCAAATAAAAACTAGACAGTGGCATGATATATACACCTTACGTGCTTGCCAACTAACTTTTATAGCCAAACTTGTTGTAGTAACTAAGAGCTTAAGTAATCCAGGTCTTCAGACAATTATGGCCAAACTGGAAATGGACAATATTTATTCCCCAACTTAATACGAGAGTGCTGGAAAGTGTAAATTTTGTGTAATAGTGAAATATCCGTATATATATTTAATGGTAGGTTTCTTTTTATTATTCCGAGAATATGCATACGTAAGGCCTTATTCCATAATGGAAACAACAATTCATTCTTCCACAGAAGAGAAAAAATAGGAAACTAATTATAGCAAAACAAATGAAAACAAATCAAGTCTCCAAATTAGCGGGATTCTCCAACCAACATTCCATATTTTTGTAACGATTCAGGATTTTCCAACAATTTAATAACCATATGCATGCAAATCATAGTAAGAAAGAATACACAAATAAGACTGGGCCAGATAATATCAAAGTAATATATAATTCAGCATTTCTTTTCCCACAGATTTGTCACCTTATTTCAAGTTATCAACAAACATGCACATTTACAAGTTAGCTATTCTCATCATAATGTCTACACATGATAGTTATTTACATGTCCACCGTGAACACAAGAAGAACTATTTGATTTCCATTCTGATTTTCTTGCATAGAACACAATTCTGCTAATGAAATCTAGCATTAGATTTACCTCCTTGTCAAGCCCCCCATGAGCAAGCCTAGTCTTATAGTGTTTAAATTCACCCAGCATGAGATCAACGTACCTATTATTTCAACAACCCAAGTCAGAATAATCAAGGGGATAGCATTCCATAGTACATGCAGAAATAGAACAAGTTAGTTTCTACAACTGCTGATATTCTGTTAGTTGCTCATCTATTTAGACAAGGATACTACAAGAGAAGAACACCTAAAACAATAAAATGGCTAAACCCTTTAAAAGGTGAGAAGTTAGATCCAGCTAAGATATTAATCTAAATAACCTTTATGGATAGTGTTAATCATTGAGCTATTATTTAATTGGGAATAAAGTTGGAATTCTAGTTCCCAGGATAGCACAAGTGATATGATACAGAGAGATTTAAGGTGTTTTTGCTATAAAAAAAACTTTTCTAGCTTTTATTTTATATCTCATTACTATGTCTTACAAATATTCTTATGAGTGATAATTGCAAATGAAACAATATTAAGAAACTGAAAATCAAAATGACATGATTTTAAAAATAATAAAAAGATGCCTTTACATTTTAAATTTTATTATTGATACTAGTCCCATAAAGAAGTATCATGTTTACTATTTTCATGAATAAACATTATGTGATTGAAAACAACGATGGAGAGAATTTCA
This sequence comes from Carica papaya, assembly GCF_054855325.1. Taxonomy (NCBI): domain Eukaryota; kingdom Viridiplantae; phylum Streptophyta; class Magnoliopsida; order Brassicales; family Caricaceae; genus Carica; species Carica papaya. The sequence goes on from NC_142310.1 coordinate 11,041,671, forward strand.
CAGGAACTATGCTCTTCGTTTGGAGAGAATTGGGTGTGCCCCCCTGAACTTTGAGATTTTATTTCTAATCCTATATGTGGTTTAGGAAGTACTATTTTGTTATTTGGAGAAATGAATGATCTTGATAGGACTACAGAAACTTTGGTTGGAGAGGAGTACATAACTTTCCTGAAATGAGTCAATTCGGTTAGTGAACTTTAGCGTGCTTTGTCTCTTTTTGGTAAAGTTCGCATGAATTCTTTAGGGGACTTCTTTATCTCTGCCAGAAAGGCTTATAATGTGATTTTGGATTGAATGTCTCTTTTTTCTTCTAATATTTTTGTTCTTTTATCAAGAAAAAGAAAACCATCAAAATAAAGCTAATGAAAACATTTTATGGCCAAAGCTAAACCATAGGTAAAGACCCCAAGATCAAGCCCTCAAATTGCCCTGACTTATTAGGAGCAAAGTACAGAATTTATTTACGAGGATAACTGCATTTGAGAGTTCAAAGTAATCGAAGAAAAATCTATATGCGAGACGGAAGCAAATAGAAACCCCTTACTGGGTTTTGATATTTATAAAAAATCCCGAGTTATGCCACAGGAGATTAGTTATGATGTCAAAGATAAAAGGGCACTGGATTCATGGTGGTCATTTTCCCTATGAAGAACATTCAGAGATAAGTTGCAGATATTGTTGTACTACTTTCACCTAGAATAGTGTCTTTTGCCTAAATATTAGTTGTAGGATCACAAGCTTGAAAAAGAAACTAATAGATGAAAGAAAAAACTCCATGTAACACACCCATTATGCTCCATCCCTAGCTCCTTGAGTTCCCATTTTGCATTCACAATTCGATCAACATATCTGCAAAGGAAAGCAATACCTATTAAAAGAAAGCAAAAGACAAGATAGCTCAAGTGAAGAACTAACTAACTTTTGGTGGCAAATCTTCCAGAAAACTCAAATCTTTAGATATAAAGCATCAAAAATGGAAAATATGAGATACAATTCACTTCCAGCACTGGAACCCTGATCATATGATTATTATAATATTATTCTCTCTGTGGCTGGTGAGATGTTGAATTTTTTTCTATCTCTGAGAGCACTTTTTTGGGTATTAGGAAAATCCTTGATGCTTCTTTAATAGCTAATTAATTAGAGAAAAGATCATGAGATGTTGGATTGATCTTTAAATTTGATTTGTGAAGGCATATGATAGGATTAGTTGAGGTTTTTCATTTGCCAAGGTCATACAGAGGAAAGATTTTGGTCCTCAGTAGAGATGGATATAAGATGTTTGTGCTGACATAATCTATATTTTTTATTGAAAAGCTGGACTTGTTTTTGTAAACAGAGTTGAGACAAGGTGATTATCTTTATCTTTTCTTTCTAAATTAGTTGTTGATATACATATATATATTGAGAGTTAAATGAAACATTATTTTTAGAAAACCACTAATGGAATTAGTTTGAGATTTTATTTTGTAATTAGTTTTCTAATTTTTCTTAACTATATTTAACCATGTGTATTCTCCTTAACATACAAGAAATTCAGTTTCCCACTATATTCCACATAGTATAGAGCCCTGGGCTCTTTTTTGGATTTCTATCAGCTTTCCTTGTTGTTTATACTCCTGTTTTTTTTTTTAATTAAAGAAAAAAACCAATAGAATTGGCACTCTCTCTACTTGAAGCAGGTCCAACATGCGTCCATCTTAGTGCACATATGCTCTCTTGACATTTACCTGTGCACATCAAAGCTGGCCCCAGTGCAGGTATGCTCTCTCTACATGTAGCCGTGCACATCAAAGCCAGCCCCGGCGCATTATCTCCTCTACTTTCAAAGACACTATTAACAGCACCACGGACATGCAACTCAATGCAAAAAATGTGCATAATTCACAATCTCTTAGAGGAGAGAAGATTAAAGAGATATAAAATATCAAAGCCATCAATAATGGGGTGCCCTTTAAGCATAATCTAAACATTTCTAAACTAGTGATCTCTAATCTAATGAAAAGGGGATATGAAGTTGTCAAAAGCTATATTTTTCACTCTTTCCAAATAACCTAACAAATAGAAAGGGGAATGATAGAGATAATCTTCTTAGACTTGTTAGGAGCTATACCACTGCATGCCCATAACTCATCCTTAACAGAGAAACAATTACCCAGTTTAGGTTGACAATAGGAAACGCCCAATCCCTTAGTTCTACAGTCTCAAGACAACAAAGACGAAAGGAATTCCTCCTTGTTCAAGCATAAAAAACATCTTTTAGCCAAGGATCTCCCTTCTTCAGGTTATCCAAGGTAAGAATTCTACACCAAGCTGCCTCCAAAGCAAAGAAGGATATTCAAGGTGAGGCTTTGGCACAGATGGCAATGAGTACTTAAGCATCACTTACCAAACTATTGAGACTAAAGTCTTTTGTATCTGCAGGAACGTTCACTTTAAAATCAAAACCAACCAAGTGGAGGTGAGAGATGCCATGATCTCCCTTGATTCATGGAACTCTCCAAATACACTAATGGTATCCATTCAAAAACCATAACTTGTTTAAAGAAACAAAATACAGAAGATATCTGAACCCAAAGCTATTAACATAAATAGAATCTTCTTTCCAGAAAAAGACCTCATCAACCAATCAGTTTCCAGGACACCAAGTACAACCAATAGAATTTTCTTTCATATGCAGATTACAAAAGCAAATGTCCAAACCTTGCCATCTTTATGTCTATCTTTTGGATATTAATAGACAACATTGAATTCAAGATTACTTGCTAGGATTCTATTCCTTCTAAATCTCCACCTTAATGTCCAGTTTTCCTCTATCTTCTCCTATTCTTTTATTTTCTTAGTTACCTTTCTCGTCACTACCTTGGATAAGTCGGTATTAGATCTTGTATAACATCATAAGACCACTTTTTCCCTTGTAGGAGAGGAATTAAATGCTCAAGAAGTCTAATATCATCTATGAGACAAAAAGAGAAAACTGGAGAATATCATAAACTTCACAAGGGTATATAAAAACACACCCCTTGTACTTTACCAATTGTATCAAAGTGGTCTTTTTGTTTTTGAAATAAAAAGTGTATGTAGCAAAGTGGTCATTGATAATATAATTAAATCAAATAACAGTATGTATTTTGAACTTTTATCGGATTGGTGCTCTAAACAAATAAAATGTTAACTTCAATTTTCTTAGATTAAAGGGAAAATAGTCTTTTGCTCATGTTCTTTTTTTTACCCATCACCATGATTTCTGACAACCTCCTCCTACTCATAGTTTTCTTTTCTCTCCAATTGCTTCTTCAAAATTCTCATTCTTTTTTTTTGTGATCTTCAAAGAAATAACTTTTGGACAGAACTTTTGATGATCCAATTGGAAGGAAAAGAAAAAAAAACAAGGAGATTGTAGAGAAATGGTGGTGATAAGTAAAGAAAGAAGAAGGAAATAAAAAAAAGATAATCTTGCCTTAATAGTTAGCAGGTTTTTTTTATTTGAAGCATCAATTTGATACAAATACAAAATATAAGCTACTACTTTAGTCAATTAAATTGTCAAGGACCAGTTTGATACAATTGGTGAAATACAGTTAGGTCTGTTGATAATAACCCTAAACTTTAAACTCCATAATCATATCCAAGGACTTTCTTTCTATCACCAAGTTTTTTCTTGGTAAAGGAAATTGCACAGTTGCCAAAGAAACCAGCCAGGAAAAACAAGCCCCAGGGAAACGGACCTAAAAATGGAGATGACTTTCTCTCTCCTGGCTTTTACTAAAAGATCTTTACATTAGAACCTGTAATTAGAAAATATGGAAGGTGATTGCTACACTAGTGCATGTGCATGATAGATGACAGATTTTTCATGTGGTAGAGGAGCACATGGCATATCTTCAATTTCCTTTGGTAGATCATAGACATATCTAATAACATGACGCACTAGAAAAAGATATTTGCAGCCTGAAAATTGTTGATGTTGAATGCAAGGATAGATAGTAGTACTACAGGGATTCATATCCTCCAATTAATTACTTTACACAAGAGGCTGTTGGGGAAAAGCATAACAGCTTATCCCTCTTTTAAGTGTTAGGATCTTACCCATTAATATGAAGCAATACCCTTGCAGTTGTCCGATGAATGTGTTCTACAAGATCTGTCACAGCATCCACCTGGTAAAACAAATTTAGCCTAATATCATTTAATGAGGTGAATAGAAAAATTTATAACAGAGAAAATATTCTAACAGATATCTGCTAATTAACATCTTTAAGCAAGAATTCTTTTGACAAGGTCAAGTAAAAACTTTAAAACAAAATACAGTTACCATGGCCATTAAGCCATGATGCAATAGGGGGAAACGAGTATGTTATAAACAAAATAGAAAGATAACATAAAGACCTACGTACAAGGATGCCCCAAGAAAGTCTCGATTAGTAGCAACGAACTGGTTCATTGCTACCATCTGTTATGTCAGAAAACTTTCAGATTTAAAAAAGCAGGTACTAGCCTTGGTTCAATCTCAATCACATAATATGAATCTAAATAAAGCAATCTGAATTTATATGATATTGAATTTAAATAAAGGACCCAGCATCCCATGCAATGCGCATAGGTAAACTATCGCAGTTTTGGAGCTAACTCGAGAATCTCTTTCTGTAGACATGGGGCAGTAAATTTTTTTATATTTTAAACATTATACGATATATACTCTAGATAAAGGAAGCCCAGCATCCCATGCACATAAATAAACTATCTCATTCTTTGGAGCTAACTTGGGAATCTCTTTCCATGGACAATGGGTCATGTTTCACAAGTTTCAATCTCTCTTAATAATAATACTTGAATGGATCAAGCATTGCATAATGCAAATAATTAATATCAACTAGTGGCTATCAATGGTATTTTAAAAAACAGTTTAATCTAACAGATACATATAGTAATTTTTTAATTGGATATTGACTTGTCATATTTGTTTCCTTTGCTTGGATGGACTATCTGGTGTTGCAGTTATTTATCAGAAAATCTGGATTCTTAAAAAGAAATGAGTTCTATGTACAAAAATATAAACATGAATCACTAGGAAGTATAAGTCATTTATGCTTGTTAGTGTTGAAGTAGCTGTAGAAGAATGAAAGCATATTTTATTGAATATTAGGAACTCAAAAGTTAATAGAAGCAATACAAAGAAATATAAGTTAATTACAAAGAAGAGGTACATTACTGCCATATTTTTTACCCTACTTAACCCACACTTGAACTTAATATACACTTCCTAATAATCCTCCTCAAGCTGGTGAATAGATATTTTCCCTTCCCAACTTGGTGATAATTGTTGGAAATCCAGGATGACTTAATCATTCAGTAAATATACCAGTAAGTTGCAAAGCGGTAAGCATACATAGAGTGCATATTATCCACTATCCAGCTTTTATTTGATGAAGTGCCTACCTACTTCAATGAGCTTAGTTCCATCATGTTGTACTAGATTGTGAGTGATACTAATTGCTGACTAATTGTAGCAGCAGAGTCTCATAGATCCATCCCACTCAATTTTCAGGTCTTCTAAAATCATCTTTAACCACAGGAGTTCACACACTACTTGGACCTCTGATTCTGCACCAAATCCAATTGCCACATTCTGTTTCTTCCTTCTCCAAGTTACTAGATTCCCTTCAGAAAAGATACAATATCCAGAAGTGGATCTTTTGTCGACTAAAGATTCTGCATAATTTGCATCGGTGTATGCCTCAAGAAGTAGTCAATTGTTTCTTTTAAACATAATTTCCTTTCTCTGAGTATCCTTCAAGTAGTGGAGTATCCTATGACAATTTCTAAAGTGTACTTTAAATTTGTCCATAAACTTGCTTACTACACTAACTCCCCATAAAATGTTTGTTTGGTATGTGACAAGAAAATCAATTCCCCATCAGTCTTTGGTATATTTCCTTGTCTACTTCTGTGACTTACGTTGCACTCCTAGTTTACGATTGGGATCAATCCGAATGCTAGCGGCCTTGCTTGCTAGCTTGTCAGTTTCCTTCAAAAGATCTTTGACATAATTTTCTTGCAATATGAATTTTCTGGATTTTGAGTAGGCCACTTCTATCTCTCAAATTTTTTAATCTCAAATTTTCTACCCAGATATTGCGTGAGTACTACGTTTTTCTTCTTTGTGATTTCCTGTAATAATTATATTATCTACACATATCAGGAGGGTTCAACTTTTCCTAACCGTTGAGTGCGTAATGAACAGAGCGTGCTTTTCCTGACTCTACATGTACCCCATGAATGGCATCACTTTTGCAAGTCTCCCAAACCATGCCCAAGGGGATTGTTTGCTTGATCCCATATAATGTCATTCTTAGTTTACATACTTTGTTCATTCTTACTCCCTTAGAAACAGGGGAGGTACGTAAGTTTCTCTTGCAATTCTGCATGGAAGAAGACATTCTTTATATTAAACTGCTATAATTGCCAAGTGAAAATCTAGTACAAATAAGAATCACTTATGGTTGAAGAGAATTGGAAGTATCTGTTAGATTAAATAGTGTCATTGAAGATACAACAGAAGGGAATCATGAAACTATTGGGATTAAATTATACTATTCAATACAAACAATGATCATTTACCACCGGAATCAATGCTCGCTCAAGAAGAGAATTGGAAGATCTTATGGTGGAAGTATTGTCTATTGTATCTACCTCCAACCCTACTTGGATGATAGAAGTGATTAACAGCTACACCAGTGATCTCTTCACTCAAAATTACTCTCAGAGTCGATGATTTGCCCAAAAAGCAAATCCCTCTTCAACTTGCAACAAGACATTATCAGGTACAAAAAAAGATTGGTGATACGCAACAAAGAAGAGCTGTGGAATCAACCCTTAGACCAATGTCACAACTCCGCGACAGGGGGACACTTAGGAACAAGGACTGTCTACGAGTAAGCCAAACAACATTTCTATAAGCGTAATATGGAGAGTCATATGATGCAATAGGTCCAACAATGTGATATTTGCCAACAAAGAAGAGCTGTGGAATCAACTCTTAGACCAATGTCACAACTCAGCGATAGGGGGGACACTTAGGAACCAGGACTATCTACGAGTAATCCAAACAACATTTCTATAAGCATAATACGGAGAGTCATATCATGCAATAGGTCCAACAATGTGACATTTGCCAACAAAGAAGAGCTGTGGAATCAACTCTTAGACCAATGTCACAACTCAGCGATAGGGAGACACTTAGGAACCAGGACTGTCTACGAGTAAGCCAAACAACATTTCTATAAGTGTAATATGGAGAGTCATATCATGTAATAGGTCCAACAATGTGATATTTGCCAACATTGCAAAACAAAGAAGATCCCCCTGTACATGGTCTACTATAGTCTTTTTGCCCATACATCAAAGGCTTGGACTCACATATCCCTTGACTTCATCAAATAACTACCAAAATCTAAGAGAAAATATACTATATCAATGGTAGTAGCCTGTTTTACCAAATATGAACATTTTATACCACTACATCATCCATTAGTTGGCACTAGATTTGCCAAATATTATGAGGAACTGTGCACAACCTACATGAAATTCTACAAGTGATAATGGTCGCCAGAGATAAAATATTATCAATCTGTTCCAGAAGGAACTTATGAAAGTAGTAGGAACAAATTTGCACTTCAGTTATGCATATCATCTGCAGACGGACAGCCAAACTGAATGACGCAACCAATATCTTGAGATGTATCTCCACTACATGGCAAATTAGCAAAAAAAAAAACTTGGGGTAAAAGGCTCGCTGTTGCCGAATGGTGGCACGATACCTTCTATCACACAAGTCTAAGAATGACATTATTTCAAGCACTTTATGGATATACTCATCCACATATCTCAAACACTGTAGACCTTTACTCAACTTCACCTTGAGTGGAGATGCTCTTGTATGAAAAGAGAAGGTAATAAAATGATTAGACAAATTGAAGGCATAATCTCAAACAAAACAGTATGCAAACAAATACCAAAATAAAAGAAGTTTCGAATTTCAAGATCCAACATTGCTCAAACTACAACCATTCAAATAAGGATCAGTAAGACGAGAAAGGGGGGGTAAATTATCCCCTCGCAACTATAAACCTTTTTAAGTCTCACAGAGATTGGGAATGTGGGACATAAGCTCAAGTTGCCAACAATCTCACAAATTCATCCGGTCTTTCATGTCTCCCAACTCAAGATATATGCCACGAGCACAAAAGTGATCAAGCAAAACTTACCAACCAATACTTACAAAAGCTTAGTCAGTGTGCAACTCATTAAGTCCCGCAGAAACAAACCATTCTGCATGATAACCAGCCTATGGACTAAGGTTTTATCCAATTGGAGGGTTCTCCAACTAAATAAAGCACATGGGAAGATTGCGAGTATATTCGACATCAGTTTCTAGGTCTCAACATTGAGAACAAGGTTGTTGTTCACAGGGAAGGTATCGTCACAAAACTGCTACAAGTGTACCATAGGAGAAGGGTAAAAAAGACAATAGATTTATAGGGGTAAAATGGGAAAAATACACAAGGGTGAAAATGTTTTTTTACCATAGAAGAATCTGAAAGGTGTTTGTTCGAGGTAGGGTTTCAATGAGTTTCTATTTGTTAGCTATTGCAATCAACATGGATGTTGTAACCAAAAGTTGTTACATAGGTTGCAACCGATGCAACCATTCATCTGTAAGGGGAGGGAGCATCTAACAAACTGGCACATCTGACCTCGATTTCTCTAATAAATAGGCTTGATTCGATGAAGAAATCATCAAAGCATTGAAATCCAAATCAATCTTTCTCTCTCTCTCTCTCTCTCTAAACGCATATCTTACTTCCTAGTCGAGTTGGAATCATGAACAAGGGTTTTGACACGGGTTTAACAGCGTGGAGGAGACACATTTAAGGAGTTGGAGTTGGCAATGAAGGTCAGTTTTTGAATTCGTGGCTAAGTTGTAATGGCTAGCAATAAAGGCTGGTCCCTTACGGTTTTGTGTCTTATTTCCGTAATGAAGGCCCATTAGGATTTGAGAGGGAGATTTAGGGTTTTTTTCTAATGCTCTGATACCATGTATATGTCTTATTGAATTTTATGGCCTTATGCATACAAGTTAATAGAAGCAATACAAAGAAATACAATAAATTTCAAAGAAGGGGTGTATTACTAGTTTACCTCTACCCAACATAACCTACACTCTAACTTAATATACACTTCTTAACAATAGTGTCTAATATTTTCACTACTGCTAGTTTTAAGAAGATTAGGAATTATGAGAGGTAACACATTAAATAAATCTAAGTTACTTTAATTTTCCCCTACATGTTAATAAGTTAAATAAAGCACTGGTTAAAAGTTATACATATTCCCAAATCATTCTGTTCATAAATGAGAAACGTACTAGTTGCGCATAAAAATCTTCCACTACAGCGCCATTGATTTGCAGAAGCATCAATTGGAGATGAGCTTTAGATCTATACAATATCCGAGCAACAAGAGATACAGTGTCAGCACCGGCACATCTTTCCTGCCAATAAGTGCAAGTGCTTGTAAGCATATATTTCCATAACAATGTTTTTATCCCCACGATTGGATTCCTTATTACTATTATTCTTTTCAAATAAAAGAAATATAAAATGTATCATTAAATACAAGCACTAAAGAGGTGTAAACCCATGTAAAAAAAAAAAGAAGCTACTGCTCAAAGCAAACAAGACACCGGTATAGGTTTGGTAGAACATAAGAAAAGATAAGATTCAGTAAAACCTGTGAAAGAAAGAAAAAATACCATGCTTCCATGACTTCATATTTAGAATACATGCTTAATGGTCTGCATAAGACAATAAAGATACTCTTTACCAGTGGTAAGACAAATATAAAAGAACATACTAAACAGAAGCATCTGTTCGTTATAACACTATTTTCTTTTTTATGTTTCTAGTAAGTTAATAGATTCAAAAGAAGAAAGAAATTTTTTCCAGACACACTTTAAGACACCCTTGTAAGCTGGCAACAAGAAAACTACACCTGCTCACTTTTCAAGATACATAAGTACACCAATCTTGTTGCTGACAGACCATGTATCTTAAAGGAATAAAAAAATGTCAAAAAATTGCTGTCCCATTTTTCTAAAATAGTTGATTTCAATAGAGCCAACAACCTTTCACAAATCAGCATGTAAGCAGCTCTAAGCCAAGCAACTAGCATCCACCAAAAGGCCATAATATGTTTTCCTCTGCTTATCTCTCTCAAACAGAAACTAATATGTTTTACACTATGTCAAGGTAAAGATAGTCTTCTAGGCTGTCCAAATATGTTATAAAAAGGCCTCTGTCTACATCTTTGAACACTATGTAGTCCAGAATCCCCTTTTGCAAAAGAAAAACATCATTTCCCAGTAAAATTGGGTAAGGCAAGGAACAAAGTAGAGCATAAACTAAGGTTAGGTGAAATGTATCACATACTGAATTAAGCACTACCTGCCTAACATACATTTTGGCAGAAAAAGCTGAATGCAACCATTGTTGCTTTGTTGACAAATATCTTCACCAATATCTTGACACTAAAAGTATATAAAAGAAGAAATACCTTCAGACCAAAAGCTGTGCTTGATTGAATACCAAAACTTGTACTTGGAGGATTCGTGGGTGTCACATCCCCATGCGTGAATGATGCATTTACAGATGGTGGCAAAGTGGCAGAAAATGATGCTGACTGAGGTTTTATCCACTGTTCACAATCTTGAGATATTCTAGATAATGCTGCCTTCAACCTATCTGGGCAACATAAACAGATATCATCAAGAGTATAGTGCAAACCATGTAGATTGGACGAACGGGGAGCAAGCAAGGAGGGGGAGAAGGGAAGAAAAGATTAACTCACAACTGAGAGAATCACCATGCCCTTTTCCACTTGAACTACTATTTTGTTGACCAAATACTTCAAATACATAATAGAAAAAAACCTCAAACAACTGGCATATACCCTGCAAAAGTATACTGAATCAGGAGAAACAGTTTAGAGAATGAAAAAATGAAAGCATTATCTAAGCTTGCATAAAAGACAATTATAGAAGAAAGAACATACCTTAAAGAACTCAACATTTACAATTTCTAATTTCTGCATGAGCCTTGCATACTTATCCATAGACCTAACATGCATACAGTTTAATGCATTAATTGAATAAGAACATAATCAACACTCTAGTGACTTAATGAGCCACTTCATTCGATCCTATTTTCAATGGTAATAAAGCATAAACCACCTTAGAAGACATAGCGATGATCCTGTTTGTGCTGTAGTATCATCACCATTCCAATGCGAAGAATGCCTTTTTGAATTATTGGGTTTTGAAATTCGACTTGGGAGTTGACTGTCCTCATCAATAAAATCTGCAAGAAGATCCTCATTTTCGTCTTCTGAAAAAGAATTAGAGCCATTCACATGCTTGATATCACTTCTACATGGAGAGGCCTTCTCTCCATCAACATTACCATCAACACTCCCATCATAATCACCAGAGTTTGTTCCATTATGTCTGGAGTAACTTTGGCCTTCTCTGGAACCAAGTATTAATTTTGTTGAAAATGGATTTCCACTTTTTACCCAATGGGAAAATCCACTCTTCTTGACACCCGAATCTATTGAGTCCGCTATCTTATTTGGGCAAAGCATTTTATTTCGAGAACTAGTGGCACTACCATCAGACAGAGCAATTAAGGGTGCTCCATCACCAACAAGCCCAGCAAAGTTAATTACTTGTACAGTATTTGGTGGCAATCTGAGCCAAGTCTCCTTCTCCAAAACCATTTTAAGAGCCTGAAAGGGACAAACAAATAATTCTGTCAAGTTACAAGAAAAGGACAGTTGAAAATAGAATCTGAAGTGTGATCAAACATGATGCAGGAAGGAATAATTAAGGCAAACTATACTTCCCTTTGTCAATAGTAAAATGATTGAGAAATTCTGGAACGTGGAAGCTCCCCCTAAAAGGCTTGTGCTTGGACTGCTATTCTCAACAGAATTAAACAAATTATTTATTGCAAGTTCGCAGGCCAAATCATGCTCTCTCTCCAGATAGTTGTGTTATGTGTTTCAGAGGAAGGAATTTCAAGCTCACTTATTCCTTCATTCTGACGTGGCTTAAAAACTTTAATTATTGCATTATTTGATCTCTTTATTTCATGTGGGTTTCTACCCTTTTCTTGTCTGCCTTGTGAGTTGTCTCCTAAAGGAATAGGGTAAAGAAAGAAGCTAGAATCCTCTATAGAGGAGCCCTTACTGCTTTGTGGCCTCTGTGGTTTGAGTGTAACCAAAGAATTTTCAAGGACTTCTATTTCTCTTCTTAGCTTCTTTGGTAGGAGATTAACTTTCTTCACCTCAATACTAAAATAGTAGGTTACTCTAAGATGACCTCTAAAGACAGTGCGCTTGTATGTCAAACAATACTAAATGAATTAGACACCTAATAATATGAGGCAACCGTGAGAGGTTAATAGATGCATACAATTATTTAAGGCATAACAATATTTTTCTTTTCGGGATGAAGGCATAGTAATTTTTGCAAATAAGGGGTGAGTGAATAATTCATATGAAAGATAAATTTAAGAAGATCGGGTAAACAAGGTATGCAATCTAACTTACATATATGTTTTGTCGGTGAAATGCTACAAAATAATTTTCACAAACACCCTTCAACTTCTGCCTAAACTCAGTAGCCTCAACTCCACAAAAAGCTTCCCCAGCTAGGATGAAGACATTCAAGTCTTCATAATTTTTCAAGAATTGATGTATGCTTGTTGATGAGGCAGCAGCAGAAGAAAGCAAAACTGACAAACGGCTAGTTGTAAGTTGCCAAAGATTTTTCCTTCCCCTTTGAAGGGTGTGTGACACGAATGCTGCAGCTTCTTTCCGAAGCTGATACCATGGTGACCCATCATTTGAGACTGCCATGCGAACATTCCTGACCTCATCGACTGCATCTTGACATTCTATGCTCATGGAACCAGTGGATTCCTCTGCAGATGAAGGTGGCATTTCATTTCTACTTTCTGATAGCGAGCAGCAAACTTCCTGGTTGCGGGAAGAACTTGTTGCAACTGAATCAATTTTCTGAACCTCTCCTGAATTTATGGGGATATTGCCTTCTCTGTGCTTCATATTAGATTCCTGGTACTCGGAAACCTGTGAGAAGATTTGAAAGTTACATTAACTAAGATTTAAAGGAAAAAAAAACAAGAACAAGTAGATAATAAAGCAAGAGAGAGAGAACAAACAATGTGTAAACATCAATATAAACGGGATACTCAACAGATTCCCTCTGAAAATTGTGAACCGAATATATGAGAAAGCAATTTTTTAGTATTCAAAACTGGAACTTTGTTAATTAAAATTCTGCATTTATCACTAAAATTGCTAAAAGAGATTTCTTTGTTTAAGGCATTCTTGTAGATTAATTTTATTATCACCTTAACATATCCAACAAAATAACAGAATGATAAAGAAGATAGTTTAAAACACACCTGATTCACCCCAAAAAAGTATCCATATGGACAGGAGTTAGAGCAATGGCCAAAATAGAAGCGCCACAAATATGCCACAGATATGGTCTCTCTACATTTATTTAGAGAAGAAAAAGTGTGTGTATATATAAAAGCAACCAGAGAGTATAATCCATATAGAAATATTAACATCTCTAGTAAAACATCTAGTAGGTAACCAAGATCCTCTCTAGAGTACAGTAGTTGACCCCTTGACAATAGAAACTTAGGGTCTAGAACTATTCTCTAAATCTATCAAAATATGATTCTATCCTATAAAAAGTCTTCCGATTCCTCATCTTCAAAATAACCCAAAAGGTAAGGGAAGGAATAGCTAAGATACAAGATTGCTTCCTATGCTATTCGAAAATGTTCAAATAAGTCCTTGAAGTTTTTTCTGTTCAAATTCACCTGAACATTCAAGGTAATGCGAATAAGCACTTGGCCATCAGGAAGCAATTAACATCATTAGCCCATGTACGCATGGAAGCTGATGTGGCATTACGTCCTTTGTCATGTGGACGCCATGTGAATGTCCACATGACGTCCATGAGGATGTTGACATGGCAAAAAAAAAAACCCACAACTTCCATCACCTTCACAAGCCCATGTACGCATGGAAGCTGATGTGGCATTACGTCCTTTGTCATGTGGATGCCATGTGAATGTCCACATGACGTCCATGAGGATGTTGACATGGCAAAAAAAAACCCACAACTTCCATCACCTTCACAAAACAAATAATAATGAATCTAGCAAAGAAATCATAACTACATAAAGATATAATTGAAATAATACTAAACCATTAACATATTTAAGAATATAAATTTAAAATAAATATTAATACTTTATATAATAATAATTGTTGGCAAATCCCTCAATCTTTAATCATTTTTCTCATCATCTAATAAAGAACTATTTCATTTAATCATTTTAGACTTGTTTTTGCTTTGTAAGAATTAGTGAAAGGAATTCTAAATATTTACATATTTTTATTACATAGAGTTAGGGCATAGATATACATAGAAGAGGAATCTATATATAAAAACATAAATCACTCTATTAATGATAAAAAATCAACTAATAATTATATAAAAGTATTTCGTAATATGTTTTGTAATATTTTAAAACTTCCCCTCAACGTGAAGTATAAATATTGAACATGCTCATCTTGTTACGAACATATTCAATTTGGGTTCCATTCAAAACATTTGTAAATATATCACCTAATTGTTCCTATGTTTTCACATAACCAGTAAAAATCAAGTTCTCTTGAATCTTCTCATGAATGAAGTGACAGTCAACCTCAATGTGTTTGGTTCTTTTATGGTACACCGGATTTGAGGCACCATAAAGGGCAATTTAATTATCACACCAGAATTTTGCAGATAATATGAGATTCAAACCCATTTCCACTAAGATGTGTCGTATCCATAAGATTTCACATGCGGACTAGGGTATATCTCCGTATTCAGATTAACAACGTGCTTCAAATGGAGATATAACACTAGAGCAGACAATCAATCGAGGCACCCAGGTATCAAGAATGTAGAGATTATCTGATATATTTTTTTTACCAATAATCTGCTTCATCGTAAGATCTTTAAGAACACAGTGAGATCAAGAAATATTGTAATAAAATAATTCAAATCTTTAGTTAACTTATTCACAAAAATCATATTGAATGCAAGTTTAGATAGATTCAATACAGATGACAGGATAATAGATAAAATTGGTTTTGTAGTCAAGGAACCTATAATATTATAAGTTGACCCATTGGCAATAGTTACAGGAAAATGTGGTTTGTATGGTCGAAAATTAGAAAAAATATTAAGATTACCTATCATGTGATCTATAGCACCAAAATCAGTCACCCATCTGTTCGAGAAGAAAATAAGATATTTTTTTCTAATTCAGCTAGAGAATAAAATTTATTCAAAGATTCCTGATAGTGAGTGAATTTAACATACTCGTTAGCCGAAATCATAACAGTTCTCTCAGAAGATAAGCTAGTAGTAGCAGCAACAATATTAATGGTCAGTATCTTGCGATTCTGCAATTTCTTACAGTATCGTTTTATATGTCCTTATTCACGCAGTAATAGTAGACAATATCCGTTTCAATCTAGGAATTCCAAGAAATATATCACTCAGAATACCCAAAACACAATAGTAAAAAATATCCGAAAAGCACATCTAATAAGTCAAAAATTATGAAAAAACAAAATATCTCTTCACACACGGAAACAATGAAAATCAACTGCTGCCACTGGGAGTTCACGCACAATCGCCGGAAAATCACACGCCGCCGCTAGAAATCACCAAAATTCCTTCTTTCGGCCAAAAATTACCACAGAACCCCAATGTATACCCTAATCTGGAATGGCGCTCGCAGAAACACTCTAAATCACACCGAAAAGCGGAGAATCGCTTGCTGTCGCGCGACCTCCTCTGCTACAGCTTTTCCTTCTTTGGCCTTCTGGTTTCGTGCACAAAACCGGCCGACCGAGCTCCTTCGTGGCTCCTTTTCTCGAACGGAAAACCAACATGCATGGGAATGCCCTCCTCCGTCAAACCTGACGCACGCAGCCATAATCCGCCGCGCAAACTGTCTCCTCAGCTTCTCCTGCGTACACCAACGTGCTGGCCGCACTCTGAGCTAGTTGGAGATCGGTAGTTGTCTTTTTCCGGCATCGGGAATGGGTTGTTCAACCTTTCTTTTCCTTTGATGTAATTTTGACCCCTAAAACTCCAATCCTAACCTTAACTCTGATACCATGTAAGAATTACGGAAAGAAATTCTGAATATTTACAAAATTTTCCACTTCCAGTTCCAATGTGAGAGCATTGCCTTGTGCAGAAAGAATAATGTGAGCATGGACGATTTGGACTATACAAGAAACCAATCAAGTCTAGGCAGTCACAATTTGGCCTCTTGAAGTCCAGGAGGTCACGACTTGGTCAATCCAAAGAAGCTCCAAGTGGCCAAACCCATCCAAAGGAAGCTTCAAGCGACCAAACCTATCCAAAACAAGATTCAAGGGGCAAAGAGGAAGATCCATGTGGCAATGACTATCTAAAGGAAGATCCAAGCGATAAGGGTTGTCCTATTGTAGATCAAAGCGGTTTGGGCAATAAACAACACCCACAAGAAGGAAAGCAAAGTTAGGACGCCTCTTATGATGGACGTGGAACACATGGAAAAAATATCCTAATGACAAGTAGACCAACACAAGAATATGGCCAAGAAACTTAAGGAAGACTTTCTTATTTATATTAAGGGATGGATCCATGAAAGAATAAGTATTGATCCAAACTTTAAAGGCCTCGAAAGGGGGAGGCCGAGTCCACCAAGCCAAGGGAAGAAGCGGCCTCTAAAGAAGCCAAAAGACCAAGAAACCCGAGAGCAAAGATAGAAAATCTCTCTAACTTGAGAGAGAATTTTCCCGCCCAAGAGAGATTTTTCTCTCAAGCAAGAAAGTTTTCTTTTCTTCTCTATATCTCCTTAAAGCAACAACTAAATTCCACAAAAATCAAGGAAAATCCGCAATCAATCAAGGAAGGATCTTCCAAGCCAATCATATCTTCCAAATAAGGCAACCAACATCCCAAGCATTTAAGCACAAGATTTTCGCGGGTGTTCAAGGGAGATTATGGATAGATTAAGGGAGATCATGGGCATTCCTATTTTCAAGGATGGCTAACCTTGTTTCCATTTCCATTCAAAATCTTCATCAAATTAATTTGGTTTCCTCAGGAAGTCGGCCATATCTCCACTACTGGTTTAAATCTTTCTAATATATAGTTTATTAATTTTTTATTATTGATTTGATTTCCCAGTCAAGTAATTGTAATCAATTAGGAAATCTAGTTTCCAATTGTAACTTAATGGCTTCAACTATAAATAGATCTCTAAAATTTAGTTGTAGGAATTCAAGTTTAAAGTTGTATAAATTTAGAAAAATATATTTACTTTATTTTCACTATCTTTTTGGTGTTACAAATAACTCATATATATACAAGAATTTCTAAGTACAAATAAGAAAATTTTTCTTATAATAGGGATTCTAAATAATACAAGAAATCAATGGTGAGAGCTATATAAAAAAAAATATCACAATTATTTAGGTAACAAAATATTTATGTCCACAAAAGTCAATAAAATATAAAACTTTCTAACTTGTCAACTTGTGACTTTTTTTCAATCTTTTTGTTGAGTGGGGAATTGGTATTTACTTATCAAAATAACTTATACTGTTTTCATCAATCTCTTTTCTTGAATTGATTTTAACTCATTAAAGTTTTTTTATGAAATTTTAATCAATTCATTTATCTCAATTATCTCAGTACCAATCACAGGTTGATTGTTGATTAATTAAAGAAACATTAATCGGAGAATAAGTTTTTGGTACTAATTGTGCATGTGTGGGTTTTGGATTGTATAGTTAATCATAGGTTCTGCATTAAAGAAGTTCAAACTGATATTGATATTTTGCGTTGATGGCTTGTTGTTGTCACTTAATGAGTTTCCCTAATTTGTTACTCCATATTGGTGGTCAAAAACATAATTGACAAAAATATTTGAAATTTTCCCAATTCAAACTTGGCTGGTCTCTTTCTGATTTCAGAAACCACAATTGGGCTTCATCTTCAAAATGGAAGGAAGCTAAGGAGACTTTTTCCTCCTCTGCGGTCATTTGAGGGCAAAAAAATTGTTCACAATGACTGATCCAAAGAACCATCAAAATATGAAAAATCTAATTTAGGGTTCCTTGAAATAAAAGGAGCAAACTTATTGGCCACATGCTCTTTGCTGAGGTGATATTGGAGCCCAAGCTCTACACTGCCTTCTCTGTTTTGCCTCTTATCAGTTCGGCCTACAGATAGTTCCTATAGGGGCCCATTCAAGATCTTAAATTGGATACAAACCTATTCACGATGTTCTTGATATCTCTTAAAAAAAGGCTTGAACATAGATTGCGAATTGTCCATAACTCCAAGCTCTGACTCCATATTGTTACAGTCCAGCTAATAAATCTAGTTATGGGACGATTAATATCAAAATCTACAGAATTTTTTAGTGTTTAGAGTTTTCCTACCTTCACCTACATTAAAGTAAATTAGGACTTGTTACAAAAGAACTTTATGATCTTTTGAAAAAATAAGTGTTGAGTAGCATATTTCATTATTTAATTATTTTATTATTTAAGTAGTTAAGATGATATAATTAGAATTCTATTAAAATAATAATTTCATATAATTGAAATTCTAGTAAAACAATAATTTCCTTATTAGTAAGTTAAGAATTCTATAAATACTTGAGGTATAACAACATAAAGGGTGAGAAATAAAGTTTATATTTTTTCTCTAAAATCAACATGATGTCATAGCCAAATAAAGTTATTTTTGAGTTATAATTTCAAGATTTCCTTCAAATCCTAAAATAACACAATAAATTGGGTTAGTACCCACTTATCAAGATCTACTCCCACCACATACTCAGACGGAACTCGCACTACCACTGGACTGCCATTGCCGCCGCCAGAACCGCCACATGCCGCCAAAAAATTTGCAACCCGACTCGCATCGCGGCGATTCTTCCATCGACAGCCTTAGATTCTTCTTCTCCAGTCGGGTCTATTCCCAAATCGCGTTGCACACAAGAAACAAATCTATCTTCCTGTTGCAGATCTACCTCTTCCCACTACAGGCACGCGCGTAAAGCCGACACAATCCGCTTTCTGGCCTTGCTGCACAATCTGCCTTCTTGCTTCACCGCACGATCCGCTTTCTAGTCTCGCCACACGATCCACTTTCTAGCCTCATCGTGCAATCCACTTTTTGGCCTCGTAGCACGATCTGCTTCCCTTTGAGCAAAGCTGAACGATCTAGTTTGTTTGAGCCGAGGCAAAGCCAATCCGAGCCAAGCCCGAACCGAGTTGCTGCCCTAAACAAAGCCGAGCCATCTGTGCCTGAGCCGAGCTGAGCCTACACAAGCCGTTACCTTGCCAGACAGATCTGTTTCCTCCGCGTGCTAGCTGCCCCGACAAGGCTTTTCTGCTCCTTTTTCGAGCTCCTCTGTGCACAGTCGCCTCTGATTTTGCATCCAGACCTTCTTCGCATGAGAGCCGCTTCGACTAGCCTTTTCTGGTCTTATTTCTATCTCTTCTACACGCATCCGCCTCTAGTTTCGATATCCAATGCAAATCTGCTTTTTTCTCGCGTAAGCCGCTCCAACCAGCCTTTTCTAGTCTTTTTTTGGACCCCTTAGTAAACTGTAGGATGACTTTTCAAAACTTGGCCTGCAAATTGAGCAAGTGTGATACCTCCCATGTAAATATTTCCTTTCACACCGTCTAGATAATGGTGAGAGACATCACTTCGCAGTAAGGATACCTCCAGTGCAAATATTTCCACGCCAACAACTCCTCTTTAACTGACCCCACCATAACCCAATCAATACCTAAAGTTTTGTAAGTCAGCATCCACAAACTGAAAGCCATAGAACACCATAATAATAAATGGTCACAACTCTCTTCTGCCTTTTTACATAGATAACAAGCATTGACTAACACATGCCCCTCCTTAATTTATCAATTGTCAATATGCATTCTATGCTGGCATCCCAAGCAAAGAAGGAAATCCTTGGTGGGAGTTTAACTTTCCAGATCAGTTTGTGAGGAAAAGGATCAGCATTATCATCAACTCTAGTCATCCATTTATACCAAGATTTAACAAAAAATAGACCTTTCTTTGAGAGACTCCACCTCCGGTTGTCCTCCTAGAGAGAAATGTTTGATAGTATGCTGAACATTAGTTCATATTTATCAATTTCCCAATCATTCAGTCTTCTAGGGACCATGGTTTGCCAATTCACAACAGCTCCATTACCTCTTCTAAAGCATTCACCAACCTTTACATTCCTATTCTGAGCAATGGCAAAAATCTGAGGAAATTGTCTACACGGCAGACCCCCCACCATCCATGGGTCCAACCAGAATTGGGAAGGCCTCAAGACGAGTAACAAGGGGCATAGAGTAATTCCTCTAACAATACTATGGATTATATGGAAAGACAGGTAGGATTTTTTAGGGTAGAGAAACTAACTTTGCCGTTATGAAGGATAGGTAACTCCATTTTTTTTTGTTCTATTGTACTTGGTCACAACCTTGATTCTTTTTATAATTTTGAATCTGTTTTAGATATGCTCACAGATCTGTAAATTTCTGTCAACTTGTACAAGGGTTACGCCGCCTTGGCGTCCTTTATATATTACTCACTTTTATCTCCAAAAAAAAAAAAAACCAGCTTGAGGAGTGTTAGTAAATCCTTTCAATTTTCTATCTTAATAGTGGAAATTAATCTTCCTAAAAGTATCAAATGTCGGTTGGGAAATCTCATAGACAGTTTTAATTTGATTTGACTTCTTGCAGTCAGTTTCCTATTATTTCTCTTTGTACTAGTTAAATATACCTATATATATACTCTTTTTCAATAAGAAATTAAGTTAGTCCCTAAATTCCGCAATAACTATAGTAGTATTTCTCTAATTTTTTTCTCTACATCCCCGAGTCTATATGTTGTCCAAGGTCCATCCTCTTCTATATGAAGAAAATCATAGAACCTTGTAGAGATTTCATTTGATGGCCATTATGAATCCTTTTGTACACAGATGGAAACCACAAAAAACCAATGAATGGCCTTCTTTTTTTCCCCAACAAAAAACAAGAGTAGAGAGTGAAAGCTCTAATTTTTGAACGAACGAACTCCATCTAATACCTTATGAAGAATAGGTCGAGGTAAAAATTATCGAAAAATTGTAAACAATAAAAATAGAGCCCAAAATTAGTCAATTTCCCTCTACAGTTATCTAGTCCAAAGTAACAATTACATATGGAATAAAGAAAGTAGGAGAGAATTTGAGAACCAACAAAAACCTTGTTGAAAACAAAGCAAATGAAATTACCTCGTTCTGTAGCTGGAATGTCATGATTTCATGATATGAACAAATCAACTGAAACAAGACAGCTAGTGTTCTTAGTAGACACTGCCTAAACTTAGATTCTGATATCTGAAGGCATAGATCACTGTAGGTAAGTCTGAAATCAAACTAAAATAAATTAGGAAGCATATCAAATGTGGAAAGCTCTTGTGAATAAATGAATAGCTATTAAAATTAGAGAAGACAAAATACGCAAAAGCGACATACCTACTATTTTGCATTTGCGCGTCCCTGTCCTGAAAAAGTCAATAATTATGCTGGTGAAGCAGTCCTTTCATTTTCTAACGGAACAATGAAATAGAAGAAAAGGAGCACCAACAAAAAAAAAATGCATAGCCTTGAATTATAAAACAGAAAGACCAGAAGGGTAGGCAAAAACAGTACAAAGTTTGTACTTTGTCTTCTTTATTCATAGTTAGTTGCCCTTAAAGTATAATGGTCATGTTTACTCCAATCTTATTCTTGTTCCTAGGAAATTGATAAGGGCTTGTTTGGCTAGGCTTCTGTTTCTGTTTCTGCGTCAATCTTATTCTTATTCTTGTTCCCTCTCTGCATCAACCTGGACTTTCTCTATATAGGACCACTCATACTATCTTTTGCCCCATTTGACATAAACAATTGGCTTTGAAGCCAAAAAAAGTTAAAATATCTACCTTTTTTTTTTTACTTACAAGCCACCATGGAAAGTTAATTCTATCAATTATGATTTTGACCAAATACCGCAATTAGAAACATTAAATTTTTTATTTGTATTTTGTAGTCATTTTGCTAATATTTAAATTAACACTTTTTTTAGCACACTCAATATTTATTTGGAGCTTATAAGTTAAATAAAAATAAATTTAACCAAAAACATTTTCACTTACTTTTCAAGTGGTTATAAGTTTTATTAGCTTATAAATCTTACTACTTGTATGTTAAAAATAGAAAATAACAAATAAAGACAAGTCAAACCAAAAAGCTCCAATAGAGTGTGGGTTTTGTAATTAAGGCAAAATATAAGTAGAGTTTTCTGTAATTTCCCCAGCACAAAAGAAAATTAAAAATGGTGCCCTATTATTTATAGAATCGTAGAGGAAAAGACAACCTTATCATAAATCACACCAAAAAAACGTACTAAAGTTTATTTTAGAGTTGCCCCACTACTTCTGCAAACAAATCTGATATGTGTGAATGAATTATTTTGCTGACTCACCTCTTGTAAAATGCCCTTCAAAACAGAATGGGTTTCTGAGATAACTTCTTGCATAAAAAAGCTCTGTATCTTTTCAGCAAGACCAGCAACGTCTCCAATTAATGCATATGCGTCCAGCACCTGAAAAGCATTGTAATATTATCTAAATATAACTGGCTAAAACTGGTAACAGAAACATATAGAAACCCATACACTCAGGCAGAAGCTAAAACAAAAACTCAAGTTTATGCCATGAGACCTTATTTTAGGGTCCTTCAAAATGACTTCACTTAGGAGATGCTTAGAAATCACCTTGGAAATTATTAAACTGATAGGTTGAGCAAAACAATTTTCCAAAAGTTTTCTTTTAATTGTAGAAGAACTGCAGGGAAGAGAGGGTTCAAACTCATATTTTTACTCAGATTCAGTGGTTCACCAACAACTAGATTAAGCCTACAAATACAGTAACTTCAAAATCTTAAAGCTAAAGGAAAAGCAAGCAATCTCATTATATATACTTTAACATGACCCTCCACATGCAAAACAGAATCTGCTAGACTATTGACAAACACAAATACTGCAAGACAAAGGTGGCTTTGCATAGGCTAGATAACATGAAAATGAGTGACAAATCCAACAATGAGCAAAAGAAGTGCAAAGCAAAAACAAATTAGGGCTTTGAACAAAAATATGGAGCTCAAGTCAACAGTACTTTAATTGAAAGAGACTTTAGACGGAAAGATAAACATACCAATTAAGTATATACATGCACTACTCTAGATGAAAGAACTTTTAGATGGAAAGATAAACAGAGCAATTAAGTATATACACGCACTACTCTAGATGAAAGAGCTTCTAAGAATCAGCAAATATCAAGTTTATACATGCATTAGATGAAAGAAAGGCATCAAAAACAAATTGTTATTCACCATTAAATAACTCTCCTCTTTAAACTCTTGGCACACTCCCAACAAAAGCGAGTCCAGCCTATGAAGAGTTCTTCCCAGCCAAACCTTGAGAAGTAAAAGGAGCTCAATCAGATGTTTTAATCCATATGCTAATTCTTTTTATCTTCAAGCCATACAATGAGTTACTGAACAAGAAAATCCTTTTTCCACAAAATGATGTACCCTCATAAACATTAACATCAGAAGACTCACATAAGATTCTTAAAAAACATGTAATTTGAAAGAAGTTATTCTATTTTTATTCCTCTTTCTAATAACAACGAAAAGCTCTCTTTTGAAATAAAAAATTCACCTCAACACCACGGCTCATCTCTTGTATTGCCGAGAGCTCCGAAAAACTATCTAGCAATTGCAAATACTCAGACAGTACTTGAAATGCCTGCAAAGTCTTAAAAATTTAATGGGCATCCTTTGCCATGCTACATCTAAATAATATGATCATAACATTAAACAAGAAAAAGAAATTGAAGATACCACAAAGTGCATTGACTCACCTTGCAATAATTCCCTTCCTCAACAAGTGATTCAAGGGCTAATTGCATGTTCCGAGCATGAAGAAGATCAGTTAGCACTGGAAGCATGTCCTGAAAGGACATGAAGCCAATATCAAAACGATCCCATCCATCTTACAAAACAAAAACCAAATGCCCGCAGAGTAGAAGAACTTCTCGATGAAAAGTAAAAAAAATTCAATGAAAAAATATTTTTCTGTAAATAATGCACCAAAAGTAGAAAGCACCATTGCTTCTGGAGAAAAGCAATGAAAAAAGAGAAAAAGAAATGAAAATCATACAGTCAAAGGCAAAGGCCTTAGTTGCCAAGGTGTGTGAAGAGAGAGAGATGTACCAGAAGAGCTTGTTTCTTTTTGGAATTAGAATTTACAATTAGATCCCTTGAAACCTCATTCATTGACGAACTTAAGTGCCTTCTTCCATTCTGAGTTCCATAATAACAATAATGAGACCCATATTGAGAAGTAGCAGAATAAATAGTAAAAACAGTAACCTTCACCCACATGGTACTAACAAAAGATTGCAAGGCTCACTAGAGCCGAAGGTCATATTCAATTTAATGAAAAGCCATTCAAATGCTTACCATGCATATGACATTTGCGACCTTCAAATCCTTCTCCAGTTCCCTTACTAAATTCATCCCCTTCACTGCCCAAAAGCAAATATCAAGATTTTATTAAACTAATAGTTAGAATTTATCCTTCTCATTTACTGTAGTTGCAGTAGATGCAAAAGGTGTACACCCCCCCCACCCCCCCTCCTCCAACCATCCACGGCATGAGAAAAAGGGAAATGAAAATGGCATGTCAGCAAGCAATTCAACTCTTTTTTTTTTTCTTTCGCTATAGACTCATATATAAATTACACAGCAAACATCAGAAACTGTCAAATATTTAAGAATGCTTATGAGAATTGCATTGTGTTCATAAGATCAGAAGGCCAAAGTATCAACAGACAAGCATTGAAGCTTCACAGTATCAACAAAGAAGCACAAAAAATTACAACTAATATTTATAATCTACAGTTTAATAAAGAACGTCAAAACTTTTTGAAAATAGTTGGCACTGCAGGAGATGATCATAATATAAGTTATTGTTTCATATGCATATTTAGAAGGCATTAGATAATTTATTACTCAAAAGAAATCTCAAGAAATTTCATGTTTTAGTAGGCTGATAAAACTTATCTATTATAGTGCCTACGTGAAGAGAGAGTTAGCATTAGGGAAATGCAAATCCACAGAGCACTTTGTTTCAAATTCCCAAGATTTACCCTGCTAGATGGTACTATATCAGCCATGAAGGAGTACTTAAGCTACTTTAGTCCCTAAAAACATGTGTAACTAACCACTGTAATAACACTACTTGACTTGACTTAAGGGATTTGAGAATTTACTCGAAGAAAAGAGAAGTCATAGCAACAAAGGTCCACCCATGTGCAACGGAACTTAGAAAACATAGGAAGTCAAAATATCAATAAAGTTCCCTACATCTCTCCATCAAGGAGACGGGACCTATAGGAAAGATGGATAAGGTATGTCCCAAATGATCTCTAATTTTATCAAAACAGCAAATGCCCTAAAAGTTCTTCAGTTTATTCCTCTCCACATAACCCATGTAATGCCCAAAGGAATCAGGAAGAGAAGATTCTTGTTGGACTACGAACATTCCATTAGCTTATTCCCATTTCACATCATGGGATGACATTGTTGTGGCCTTAGAGATTGGGATCTTGCTAGTCAAATTCATGATTGTAAAGTTTAGTCCTTGGACTCTTCTGGCAATTTAAACTGCATATCTTTCTCATTTTTAGCTTTCTTATCACTTAATTTGACTCTTTTGTAACCCTTTTCAAAAGGTCCATACTACATATAAGGTTAAGGTACTTATTGGAAGTTTAGTTTTCTTAATACTAGTGATATGCAGCAAGCTCGTAGGTAGGATTGTACTCTTTCCCTAGAGTATGCGTTGTATGTTTCGAAGTTGCTGAATAGCCACCTTTTCTTGTATTTTGAACTGGCATGGAGACATCAGACCCATTTATTTGATACTTTTATATGTTCTTGGCTTTTCCCTTCATATGTCATTGGTGAGAGATGCTGGATTGAAGACGGGCGGCAGCTAGGTGGCTAAAGTCTAGTTTGAGGACGGTGACGCTCCAAGGGCTGCGACATGCTACGTCATGGCAGATGCTTCCTGGTCATCGAAAACACGCCCTTCAACGTCATGGAGGCAGAAAATGGCAAGAAAGCTGTACAGGTTTCCGAGAATGGAGGGTTTTCGAAACTCTATTCTGTGTTGGGAGGAGGATGTAGAGTGGCTGTTGGAGATTTTCAAAGAGTTCTTCTGGAGAAAGGGCAGGAAGGCCCGGGGCCAGAATATGCGAGGGAGAAGACACGGCATGTGGATGGCGTTGAGTCACAACTGGCATGGAAAATATCTAAAAATAACCGAGGATAATGGGCAAAGTCAAACATACCTTTGTGCTGGAGGAGGAGCAAATAGATGGGTGGTGGAGGTGAATGATGGTGTTACACGAGGTGGTGGGGAAAAAGTTCGAGCCACCAAGAGTGGGCAGAAAATGAGGGCTGATGAAAGTGGCGCTGCTCAATGTTACTCATGAAGGTTAAAGGTGGCACCGACAGCACTTTGTTGTCCAATTTGTAGCTCGAAACTGAGGGTGAAGCTGGAGCCGACACAGGGCATGAATATGCAAAAGCAATGAAGAGGCAGTCGAAGGAAGAACATCAGGTTGAGAAGAAGAGATCTGCACTTGGTCTTGACCGAGTCAATTTGAATTTCAAAATTCAAAGAAATTTTTACCTGAACACAGCTGGAAGCAGACATTTTGGTGGGAGATTTGATGTTGCTAAGCGATGTAGTTTCAGTGGGAAATTTATGGTTGCTAGACAACATTGTTTTGGAGAAAATATGGGCTGAAAGATCAGAAATGGGCCAACAGGTGAACCAAGAAGGGAGTGGGACTGGGTAGGAAGTTTCCATGGGTTAAGAAGGGCAAGTAAGCCATGGAGAGTGGGTCAACTAGGAGACTAAAAGTCTGGGTCTCGGGTTCAACCATTTTCCCATCCTAGAAAAATACCCTAAGACCCGTAAAAGCTATCAGGGTAGAGAGAGACAGGCTAAGCTGGATATGGTGTAGACAAAGGAGGCATTGGATCGGGGGCTGGAGACCACAGCAGTGTCTATGGTGGCAGTAACTGAAGCAGTCCGATGGTAGGTATTGGCAAAAGCAGCAAAGAGGTTTGTTTGGGCAACGGGAAAGAGAAGGGTGTCCAAGACATGGAAGATGGATCGAATGCCCTGGTCAAAGCGTCAGAAGGACGTCTAGAGGTGAGTCTGGTAGAGATCACGGTGCTGAAGGATACCAGACAGGAATCGGTGCTAGCTGAACAGATAGAGAGTTCACACAGGAGGAGAGACAATGGCTACAAATTGGTGACGTTATACACAAGGAAAATTCCAAAGAATAAGCTCACTATTAGGGATTGTTAGAGAAGAAGAAAATTATAGTATTAAAGAGTAAGTAAACCAGGCTATTAAAGAAAAAATAAATCAGGATGTTATGGAGAAAATAAATCAATCTGTTAAAGATGAAATAAATCAAGTTAAAGAAGAAAATAATATCTTTTATAATTAATTGTAATTAATTATTTATTTTCTTTTTCGATCTATAAAATATGTAGATGTATAATTGTAATATTCAATAGAATATACATCATTAAAAATCATTCTTAACATGATGTCAACACTCTAGGTAACAAATTTCTAAACTCTTTCACAAACTATATTCAGCCTTCATTAGGCAAAATAAAAGGCTGAAAGAGGTCGGCCAACACGCTCCTATCGTGGATCACCACATAACCAGCCACCTCTACCACCAACCCTCCTTCATAGTCAGTCCTAAAAGTCACTATTTCTCCCTTCATTGCCATAGTTCCAAGTAGCCACAGTCGTCACCCCACATCATCTTCAGCTCATTTCTATCGCAACTCTTTATGTACAAACACGTACACTTTGGCTGCCAATACCCGTGTCTAAACTCCTATCCTGATCCAAGTCGAGTTAAGTCAAGGTGAAATTGTTGAGTTGACTCAGTGAAGAATCAGTGTTTTACACACGTAGCTATATTAAAAGATTAAGAGCACGACTTGAGTCCGTAAAGAAACAAATAGGTATCAATTAATTGGCAAACTCATAGATGACTTCTATCTTACAAGAATTAAATGTTCAGATAAATCCTTTGAAAACTCTTACATTATAGACTCACGAGTCACATCTCATATGACCAATACTTTTAAACATTTTTATAAGCAGATTCCATATCCAACTAATAGAAATATTATCAATACATATGATTCTCTCGGCAACATTAAGTTTAATCTTACCATTTTCCTGAAAAATATATCACATATCCTCAAATTATGCACTAGTCTTGTGCGTCAGTTAGTAAATTATCACAAGACTTAAATTGCAAAGTAATGTTTGACTCCTCTCACTATGATTATAAGGACCAAAATTCAGAAAAAATAATTCGATACGCTGGTGGCAAAAACGAACTCTACTACTGGATGTACTTAAGGGATCCTTCTCTACTATTACTACCGACCTTCTCCATCTTAAAGGTGATGTTCCCCTTATTATTTAAGAATTCGGAATATGAAAATTTACACTATGATATCTGTGAGTTTACAAAACATAAATGTGTGACATTTTCCAATAGTAATAAACGAAATTTGGTTTCCTTTTTATTAATTCATAGCAATACTCAGGACCATCTTACATACTTAATAATCCTGAGACTCGATGATTTATGTTATTTATTGACGATTGCATTAGAACAACCTGGCTATTTTAACTCAAAGTCAAATATAATGTTAGTCATATTATATCTCAGTTCTGCAATATGATAAAAACTCAATTTGGAACATTCATAAAGAAAGTCCATAGCAATAATGCCAAAAAAACTTTCAATCAGACACTTTCCTCATTCTTCCATCAGAAATGAATCCTTCAGGAATCATCTTGCGTCCACATTCCATTATAGATCGAAGTAGCGAAATGCAAGACTCGTCACCTTTCAACCACCACAAGAGCATTTATCTTCCAAAAAATGTCTAAGAACAATATTGGGGCGAAGATGTTCTTACTGTCACTTATATTACTAATCGTCTGCTCACAAGTATTCTCGACTTCAAAAGTGCTCTTCAAACACTTCAGCATTTTTATCCAATAGTAAGTGTTACAAACCATATAATCCCTCGAATATTTGGATGTGTTGTCTTTGTTCATATTCATTCTTGCCAATGAAACAAACTTGATTCGCGAGCTCTCGAATGTGCATTTGTAAGATATTTCTCTTAAAAATGGTACAAATATTATCATCCATCTACCTAAAAATTCTATGCATTTGCGGAAGTTACATTTGTTGAATAAGAATCATATTTCACCCAACCGTATCTTTAGAGGGAACCTACATTAGAGATAAGGATACAGAAATTTGTAATGGATTTTATCCTGCCACCATTGCCACACATCTCAAAACTATCACCATAACAAAATGTTCAAAACCCAACAGAAAACTCATCACCACGAGAAAACCTTCAAAAACCATCCTCTTAAGAGATCATATCACACTCTAAGTTTTCTCATGTGCAAAGAAGAAGGGAGCAAATACTGAGCCAAAGTAGGTCCAAGAATAAATTCCAAAAAACTTATACAATCCTCTAATAAAAATATACCTATTGGACTTTGTAAAGGTACAAGAGAATGTACCAGTCATCCTCTATATCCTACCTAACAATTTGTGTCATTTTGGTAAGTGTGATCAACTCATAGCGTTGTCACAAGTTTAAATAATAAATATATTTCTAACCAAAAAAATATGAGGAATTGTCCTGTAAAAAATGAAAAATGCTATGAGAGTGAAAATGAAGGTACTTGAAAATAACCAGACTTGGGAAATTGTGAATCTACCAAGAGGCAAGAAATGGTGGGATACAAATGGATTTTTCCAATCAATATAAAGCATATGACACAATTGAAAAATATAAAGGGAGACTGGTGGCAAAAAACTATATACAAACATATGGAATATACGACTAAGAGACATTTGCACTAGTAGTTAAGATCAATCCTATACGAATTTTTTATCATTAGTTGCCCACTTTGACTGAAAATTATAATTTGATATAAAAAATATCTTCCTGCATAGAGATTACATGAATATTCCACTAGACTTTGACAAAAAAACAAAACCAGATAACGTATGTGAATAAAAGAAGGCTCTGTATGAATTTAAGCAATCATCAAGAGCATAATTTGGCAGGTTTGCAAGAGTGATGATAAATCCAATATTTAAGCAGACTTAAAAAGACCACACTTATTTTATTGAACATTCAGAGGTAGAAAGAATTACAACTCTCCTAATATATATTGATGACATTATCGTAACAAGAAATATTAAGAACGAACAAAGATTGCTAAATTGATGTCTAGCAAAAGATACAAAATCAACGACTAGGCACGTTGAAATATTTTTTGGGAATTGAAGTTCCTGACTCTAAATCTGTAACTTTTATTTCTCAACAAAAATACATTCATGACTTGCTAAAAGAGACTGGTAAACTAGCATGCAAACTAACTAGCATTCTTGTTGATTCTAATCACAAATTAAGAATAATAGAAGAAGATACGCCAGCAAACAAAGAAATATATCATATATTAGGTGGGACAATGATCTACCTATCCTACACAAGACTAGACATCGCGCATGCAGTAATGTTAGAAGTCGATTCATGCACAATATGAAAGAAGTGCAATTACAATCAGCTTACAAAGTACTGCAATACATAAAATGTTCATCAGAAAAAAGGAATTATATTCAAGAAGAATGATAAATTTCTCTTAGAAGCTTATACAGATGCAGATTATGAAGAATCGACTGTAAACAAAAAATCTACTACAGATTGTTATACATTTCTTGATGGCAACCTAATCATCTAGAGAAATAAGAAACAAAATGTTGTTGCGAAATCAAATGTCGAATCAGAGTTTCTGCCAATGGTACAAGGAGTGTATGAGCTATTATGGATCAAAAAATCTTGAAAATCCTAGAACCAAGTGGAAAAATCCTAAGTGCCTATATCTTCACAAATATGTAAATATTTAGTACAGGGGCGACACCCCCTTAGTGTCAATTACATAATACACTTTATTTTATCTCAAAAAAATACTAAAATGCCTATACTGTGATAACAAGTATATAATAAGCATTGCTCACAATACGATGCAACACGATCGGACCAAGCATATTGAAATTAATAGATATTTTATTAAAGAAAGAACTTGACAGTGACTTAATATGTATGTCTTACATGCAAAACAACTTTCAACTAGTAGACATGTTAAGTAAAGGTGTAAGTAACCCCGACATTCTAAACTCTTATTGGCAAGCTAAGAGTAGACAACGTTTATTTCTCAATTTGAGAGGGAGTGTTAAAAAAGAAATAAATCATGGTATTAAAGAGTAAGTAAATCAAGCTATCAAAGAAAAAGTAAATTAGAGTATTAAAGAATAAATAAATTGAAGTGTTCTAGAGCAAACAATACATGTTAAAGGGGAAAATTATGTCTTCAATTGTAATTAATTGTCTATTTTCTTGTTCGTCTTAGAAAATTTGTATATATAAAACTAAAATATTCAATGGAATACACATTAATCAAAAAAATTATTCTTAACAGGGATCATATTGATGGGTTTAAGGCGAAAGTTATGGATGCGTCCATGGAAATTGAGAAGGCAACCAAGGAGAGGACGAAGACAAAGACAAAGGGCAAGTTGAAGGGGAAATGATGCAGAGAACTAAGGAGATTGCAGACGTCAATCAATTATGATGCATTGAGGAAAGGAGATAAGAGGGGTGATGTAGGAAGAAGCAAGAATAGATAATGTTTGGCCACAATATTTCATTGAATGTGCATGAATAAATGATCACAAGACAGATTATTAAGGGATCTATGAGTCAATAAAAACCTAGCGTGATTTGCTTGTAAGAAAACAAGATGGAAAATATAGCTGAGGGAATCATTTGGAGTTTGTGGAAGATAAAAGAGATTGGTTGGTTAGAGTTACCGACAAATGGAGCTTCTGGGGATATTGTTTTGTTCTGGAATGAGGATTTCCTAGGACGCATGCAAACACTAGTGGGTGAATGCACCATTCCTTGCTTATTTGATGATCGTAGAAGTGATACGAAATGGGATTTCATTAGGGTTTACAACAGAGGGGAAGAGAGGGAAAGACGAATATTATGGAAAGATTTGTAGATGGCAAAAGCAAGTGGAACTGGTCATGGGTGGCCGAGGGTGATTTCAACATGGTACTATACATAAATGAGAGATCCGGAGAGCGTTATCACGGAGTTGCATAGAGGAGTTCATGGAGATCATGGACAAGTTAGACTTGATTAAGTGGTCATTACTCAAAGGCAATTAGACATCGTCCAATCAGAGGGGTTAACATCTAGAATTGATATATTTTTGGTATCAATGTCCTCCCAGTTACAAGTTTCAAATTCATGCCAGAAAATGTTCACAAAAATAATCTCTAAACACTTCCTTCTTAGTTTGGTCTCAGAAGGGGTAACATAGGTTCGTGCTCTTTCAGATTTGAAGATAAATGGCTAAATTTTACAAGTATCCGAGAGAAAGTTTAGGAATGGTAGGATGCCACTTGTCTATAAGGCAAGTTAAATTTCAGGGTGGCAAAGAAGTTCAAATTTATGAAGAATGAGATAAAGAAATGGTGTAAGGAAGAAGAGATGAGACAAAAAAAGCCCACACTTTGTCTCTACTCCAAGAGATCGAGACCTTGGATAGGAGGGAGGGGGAAGAGTTGTTGTCTATTTAAGATCTAGCACGAAGAGAATCCTTAAAGTTTGAACTCACTAAATTCATATGGAAGAGATATCTTGGAGATAGAAATCAAGAGCTTGATGGGTTGAGGAGGAAGACCGAAATATAAAGTTTTTCCATAGTACCGCCAATTATAGTAGGAGGAATAATTTTGTGGACATTATGGAGAATAGTGATAAGACAATGGAAGAAAAATGGGCAACTAAAGCAGGAGGTTAGGGATTACTTCAGCAGGCTATACCATGAAAAATCTAATTGCAGGCCTCGATTGGATGTGATCAAATTTAGAGTTTTGAACAAGTCAAGTCCATTAGATCCAGAACGAGAATTCACGAAGGATCACATTTTTAAAAGTCTCATGTTGTGTACAAAAGACAAAGCGCTTGGCTTGAACGGATTCAGCATGAGTTTTCTTCAAGAATTCTGGCAAATTATGAAAGAAGGATATTTTTGAACTATGTAAGGAGAGTTACACGAAATTGAGTCCTTTATGAGATCTCTCAATTCTTCGTTCTTGGTGCTCATTACTAAAGTTGGAGGAGCCCACAACATTAAGGATTCTAGGCCCATAAACTTAGTCGGAAACATATATAAGCTCATAGCTAAGGTATTTTCTAGGAGAATGGTCAAGATTATAGATAAGGTGATATGGGTTAGTCAACGTCCCTTCGTAGAAGGGAAGCAAATTCTTGATGTTGCTCTTATCACTAACGAGGTGGTGAAGGATCTGCTGTAGAGAAAGAGGGAAGAGGTTTTATTCAAACTTGAAATGAAAAAAGCTTATGACCATGTGAATTGGAATTTTTTCGATTACATGTTTATAAGGATGAAATTTAGAGAGAGATGGCATAGATGGGTTAAATCTTCCATTACCACCATATTCTTTACGATAACGGTTAATAGTAACCCATCGTCTTTTTTTAAGGAACTAGAGACTTAGGCAATGGATCCTTTTTCTCCGCTTCTTTTCATTTTGATTATAAAAGCATCGAATGAAATGTTGATTAGAGCCAGGGAGATAGATTTACTCAAAGCCAAGGAGATAGATTTACTCAAAAACCTTAACGTGGGAGGGGGTAATATTGATGAGGAGGTAATTCACTTATTTTTTATAGATGATAACATGATATTTTGTGAATCAAACAAGACATTCATGCTCAATCTCACGTGTGTATAGATGAGCTACCAAGCGATGTTGGGACTTTGCATCGATCTCACTAAATCCAAGACAGTTAGTTTGGAGGAATGAGAGGAGTATTGAATGTTTGGTGAGGGTTATGCTCTATAAGGCAGTTAAATTGCCAATTAAATATTTGGGGTTACCGCTGGAGGCCAACTTTAAGGAGGTGGGCACTTGGGATCCCCTAGTGACGAGATTTAAGAAGATGTTAGAAGGATGAAAGAGAACACTCGTATTTAAAGAGGAATGCTGACATTTATCAAAAGCACAATGGGTACCATACCTATTTATTATGTCACTCCAGACTGTGCTAGTGAGTATGGTCAAGAAACCAGACAACATAAGAAATAGATTCCTACAAGGCAACTCCAAGGACAAGAGAAGATACCATTTGGTTGCCTGGGATTAAGCCAATTTCTTGAGGATATTTTGTGAATCAAACAAGACCTTCATGCTCAATCTCACGTGTGTATAGATGAGCTACCAAGCGGTGTTGGGACTTTGCATCAATCTCACTAAATCCAAGACGGTTAGTTTGGAGGAATGAGAGGAGTATTGATTGTTTGGTGAGGGTTATGCTCTATAAGGCAGTTAAATTGCCAATTAAATATTTGGGGTTACAGCTGGGGGCCAACTTTAAGGAGGTGGGCACTTGGGATCCCCTAGTGACGAGATTTAAGAAGATGTTAGAAGGATGAAAGAGAACACTCGTATTTAAAGAGGAATGCTGACATTTATCAAAAGCAAAATGGGTACCATACCTATTTATTATGTCACTCCAGACTGTGCTAGTGAGTATGGTCAAGAAACCAGACAACATAAGAAATAGATTCCTACAAGGCAACTCCAAGGACAAGAGAAGATACCATTTGGTTGCCTGGGATTAAGCCAATTTCTTGAGGATATTTTGTGAATCAAACAAGACATTCATGCTCAATCTCACGTGTGTATAGATGAGCTACCAAGCGGTGTTGGGACTTTGCATCGATCTCACTAAATCCAAGACAGTTAGTTTGGAGGAATGAGAGGAGTATTGATTGTTTGGTGAGGGTTATGCTCTATAAGGCAGTTAAATTGCCAATTAAATATTTGGGGTTACCGCTGGAGGCCAACTTTAAGGAGGTGGGCACTTGGGATCCCCTAGTGACGAGATTTAAGAAGATGTTAGAAGGATGAAAGAGAACACTCGTATTTAAAGAGGAATGCTGACATTTATCAAAAGCACAATGGGTACCATACCTATTTATTATGTCACTCCAGACTGTGCTAGTGAGTATGGTCAAGAAACCAGACAACATAAGAAATAGATTCCTACAAGGCAACTCCAAGGACAAGAGAAGATACCATTTGGTTGCCTGGGATTAAGCCAATTTCTTGAGGATATTTTGTGAATCAAACAAGACATTCATGCTCAATCTCACGTGTGTATAGATGAGCTACCAAGCGGTGTTGGACTTTGCATCGATCTCACTAAATCCAAGACAGTTAGTTTGGAGGAATGAGAGGAGTATTGATTGTTTGGTGAGGGTTATGCTCTATAAGGCAGTTAAATAGCCAATTAAATATTTGGGGTTACCGCTGGAGGCCAACTTTAAGGAGGTGGGCACTTGGGATCCCCTAGTGACGAGATTTAAGAAGATGTTAGAAGGATGAAAGAGAACACTCGTATTTAAAGAGGAATGCTGACATTTATCAAAAGCACAATGGGTACCATACCTATTTATTATGTCACTCCAGACTGTGCTAGTGAGTATGGTTAAGAAACCAGACAACATAAGAAATAGATTCCTACAAGGCAACTCCAAGGACAAGAGAAGATACCATTTGGTTGTCTGGGATTAAGCCAATTTCTTGAGGATATTTTGTGAATCAAACAAGACATTCATGCTCAATCTCACGTGTGTATAGATGAGCTACCAAGCGGTGTTGGGACTTTGCATCGATCTCACTAAATCCAAGACGGTTAGTTTGGAGGAATGAGAGGAGTATTGATTGTTTGGTGAGGGTTATGCTCTATAAGGCAGTTAAATAGCCAATTAAATATTTGGGGTTACCGCTGGGGGCCAACTTTAAGGAGGTGGGCACTTGGGATCCCCTAGTGACGAGATTTAAGAAGATGTTAGAAGGATGAAAGAGAACACTCGTATTTAAAGAGGAATGCTGACATTTATCAAAAGCACAATGGGTACTATACCTATTTATTATGTCTCTCCAGACTGTGCTAGTGAGTATGGTCAAGAAACCAGACAACATAAGAAATAGATTCCTACAAGGCAACTCCAAGGACAAGAGAAGATACCATTTGGTTGCCTGGGATTAAGCCAATTTCTTGAGGACATACGATCTCTTAAAGAGATGAATGGAGCACTATAGGAAAAATGTTTATGGAGGTTTATGAATCAAGAAGGAGCATTATGGAGATGAGTGATAGAAGCGAAACTCAACACGGTCGAGAAAGGTTGGTATGCTAGATTTATGAGGAGACTACATGGTAAAGGGTTATGGAAAAAAATTAAAATGGGCCATGAAAAATTTCAGGCGTGCATTAGATGGAAAGTCAACAAGGATGACAAAGTCAGCTTGTGGCAAGATTGTGGTTGGAAGGTGGAACCCTAAGAGATCAACATCCCAGATCTTTGTCATTGCACAACGGAAAGACATTCAGATAAGTAATGCATTCAAAGACCATGCAGGAGGAGAGTTGTGGCAAATTATTGGGACGAGAAAACCTCAATGACTAGGAGATCATTCTCAGCACTCTATCTCTTGTATATCCTTGAATGGTAGCAATGCTTGTTGGTGGTGTCTGACTATGGATAGATCTTTTTCGATCAAATCCTTCTATAAGCATTTGACCAAGAAAGAAGATAATGACACTAGATTTCCCATTCGAAAACTACGAAAGATGAAAGCCCTCCCAGAGTGTCTTTTCTTGCTTGGGCTAGATTTTTGTGAATGGACGCTATTTCTATAAAAAGGCTGCAAAGACTTGCAACCATTTACTTCTATGGTGTCCAGCGGCGTACAAGCTATGGATTATGATATGTGGTTTACTATGTGTAAAGTGGACGATGGAGGGATCAGTTAGAGATGAGTTATGAGCGTGGAAGAGTATCAGCTGGTGGAAGAATAAATGGATCATATTCCGATTACCACTTTTTAGGCAGTTTGGAAGGAGAAACAAGAGTTTTTGAAAAAGTAAATGAAGATAATAGTTTTGACTTAATTAGCAATAAATGATTCTAAACTCTTGAATTTTTGTTATTGGGTCATATTATGTACTCGATGTAGTATTTAGGGAACCTTGTTGACTTATCGGTAGATATATAAATATTTTGTATATGAACTGGCACCCTCTTAGTTTCATTATTAATAAAATTTTTACTATATTTTAAAAAAAAATTAGGGGCTTTGTTCCTTCAAATTCTTGTGCTTTTGTGTTACAATCCCGTAATTGGGATTGATTACGGGATTGCATTGTTGGTCAACTCATTATGAAGTCCTGCAACAAGTTGGTTGCTTGTTTAACAAACCCTCTTGTTCTTCTACCAAGCTAGGAACCCTTGTGGCAAACAGCAATTTTTCCAACCTTATGGACCAAGGCCTACTGAAACTCCTTCTATCAAAGTTTTCTTACACGAAACCATAAGATTTTCAATTACCGGTGTACTTGTGGTAACCCACGAGTGCATCAAAAGTAGTTTCATACCAACCACGGGGTAGTTTTTTCATCAATAATCATCTTTGAGTTCATTCAACAAAGGTAAAACCATTAATTGCATGAGAACTTGATGTTCCACCCCCTTTTTACTAACAACTCATCGAAGGCATCACATACGTCAATGCTTGGCTGGTGGATGGTGAACAAAGCTATTCTCTTTCTAGACAAAACTGCCATGTTATCAAATTTTGATATTGGCTAATCCATGAATATAAATGGACATCAAAAACAATCCTACAATTTTTTCTCTAAATGAGCTATAGTCAACGAACTTCATCACTTCTATTGTAAACAACTTGTAAGACCATTTCCATTTTGACATCTCTCAAATGATTTAAACCCCATCAATGTCACGTGACCAAGAACCCCAACATACCATGACTCCAAATGAACCCGACATTTTTCTTTCTTTAAGTTTGGCAACTTAGATAAGGTTCTCAATTCATCAATCTTCAAGTGTAGAAGTTTATAAGGGCGAGGTCTCAGATACATATAGGCATCAACTAAAAGAGGTATACCATTCTTGTGAACATAAACCAACTCATTCCAAACCATCTATCCCCGAGAATAAGGGTTTTAACCTAGGATCTCCAAACCAAACATTTTTCATGGTCGTTTCACAAATATAACTTCACATTTCTCCAGTAGAGTTGCAACAAGTTACGCGCTGTTTGTGTATTGCCAACCATCATCTTCCATTTCCCTTTAGAACTCCCCTTGTTCACAAAATCGCTAAAAACAATTTCTCCTAAAATTTATCCTACAGCCTAGATAAGAAAGCTTCCGTAATCTAGATAGAGGTAAGATCCTTCAATGTGAAAGTGTTTATGTCGACTGTAAGTCTAAATAGGTTAAATGCCAATCAGGTTATACAAATTCGTAGGCCTAATCGAGCTCTCTCACCAAATATTTGTGGCTACATATCATAGAAAATTGGAAGCACATCATTACTTATTTCTTTAATGCAATGTGGCATGGGAATTCTAAACATACTTGTTTGATATGTGAACACAATTGTATAATGCATTTGGATTCAATTGGAATACATCTCCTTCTCTTAAGTGTTTTAAGAATGCCTATATTTCTTATGTAGGGGGAAGAAAAGCTTCAAGACCTCTTTTTAGGTGTGTATTTTGCAAGACTATGGACAATGCAGTTCGAAAAATCAAATCGAGCCCTTCCAATCCAATGTTTGTGAGAGAAAACAACGTTTTTGGCTTTTGTATGGGCTAAAGCACATGGACATTTCCTTGACATTCGCTATCCGTCCTATATATGAATTGGAGAGTGATAGTATTCCAATTTTGGGGAGGTAGATTGTCACTTGAATATGCAATTGATTTTTGTTACTAGCCCTCCTTTGTCAGGAAATCTAGATTTTCACATGAACATGTAATGGATTTTTGTTTTGGGGCCCTCCTCTGTAAGGAACTCGAGGGGATACCCTATCCTCTGCTATTGACCATTTTCCTTTTTCTCTACCTTAATAATACTTCTTCTATCAAAAAGAAAATCTAGATGGAGGTAGAGGAGAGGATAGAAAGTGCAGAGTTAGACTTTTAATCATAGTTGAAAATATCAATCATTCTATTGAGTTTTTTGCTCCATTCTCCATCAGCTTTCTTGCAAAGCAATCTGCTGCTCATATTGAAAGGTACAAGAGAATTTTGCGAGTGATTTTCTGTTTTTTTGGTAGAATGGGAAACGCTTGGTCCTAAATCTTGTGATTTTTTTCAAAGGTTGCCCTCTATATCCTGAAAGATCCCAGTGATCTTTTAAGCTTTTGTGGAAAAGAATTTCATTGACACCACAACATGAGTTCCACCCAAACATGAAAAGTTCATATCAAAGTTTTTAGACGATAACATTCCGTAAATCATCTTTGTTGAGGAGAGAAACCTGTAAATAAAATATGCACCTTTTATATATTTTGACATGCTCTCTTTTTCTAATATTGCTATTGTATGCAGACGGCAAGCCTTTGGTCTCACACCTATAATATTCTCCTTTTTCCTCAAAAACCTTGCAAGTAATTCTCAGCCATTCACGGAAACAATGGTATGTTTGTGCAACTGCATGCACCCTAAACTTAAAGTATAATTAGATGAGAACCAAAGAATCCAAATCAACCAATAAGCTAAACTACTCTAAAATTAGTAACTACATTTTGCCCCTGAATTTGCTGTATGATACAGAAATCACTCCTTTTAAAATTGAACAAAAAGCACTCTATTTTACAAATCCTTATACGGTTAGTCCCTATCATTTATTTTATAAAAGAAAATTGACCAAAAAAATGTGCTTAAAATATATAAATTATATAATCAGTAGAACAAAATGCGACAAAAAACTGATATAAGCAAAAGAACAAATAAATAACGATGTCCTTTCTTTCCTTAATGATCAATCCTCTAAAATATTTAGGTGTTTTAAGTTATAGGTAGACGTATTTTGAATATTAATGTACATTATGAAATAATCTAAAAATTACAAGAATCTTTAACTGAATAGATAGCAGGGGCAAACTGTCTAATAGTCAGTATGGTAGGGTTTTTTCTTTTTCCAGTTTTAAAGATTTGGGTTGTTTTTATACAATAGGGCAGACCTCAAGGGAAAAATGTAACCTCCCCTTAAAAATCACATGAGAGTCATGTCAAGTATACAGGCCAAGCAATAAAGATATCATTGTGACTACTGAACAAATGGCAAAAAAAATGAACAAAGGCAAATAACAAATTATTATTGAATCAAAAGTCGTGTAATTACACTAAAGCAATTTAGATAATGACAAAGAGTGTCAATTTGTGGGCCTTTAGTGCAGGGTTCTATCCCTGGGTTTAAAATGCTTTGTAGGGTTCACGAAAAAGTAGAGGAATTACAATTTTTGAACCAATATGAGAAATCTCATAGAAAAATTGGGGCCTACAGATAATGCATTCATCATGAATCCAAAGAGTCACTGAATAAAACTTACCCATCGCTTCATGATGCTCGATAACATGGTGGGATAAACGTTCTGCTACTCCATCCAGTTGTGCCAACCTTAGAGCAGCCTACATATTAGATGATTGTGTTGTTCTATAGGTTAACAATTTCAAGAAACTAAAGGAAAGAAGAAAAAATCCATAAGAACCACCAGACACCTAAGGTGCAGTTTCGTCTTCTGCTTCAGAAACTTATTCCCACAAAAAAAAGGTCAAGTTACTCATCCCTCATCAAAAAAATAAGTCCTTCAATTCCGAATTAAACAGCATTTTTATATCATTTATGTCCCCAAAGTGGGTAGTTAATTGGGACTGAGTCAATGACTATTGTGCACTTCATGCTAGGCAAGTATTTTACAAACCAAGCATCAATATTGATAACCAATCCATCAACTGACACTTTCAAGGTCTTAATACAAAGTTTCCAGTTGTTCAGTATCAGAAATAATAATTCACAAAATCACCATTTCTCTCACATCATTTTACTTTGTTCAAACACCAACATAATAAATCCCACTAGAATCTCGCATGGAACATGACTGACCTTTTTAAATTCATTAAAACATTTAGTTTCCAACCAAAAATACTATTCCATTCCAAAGTAGAAGAGATATATAGAAGAAGAGGAAGAATATGATTAGCCCATCTACATTGACTCAAAAATATTATTCCATATATACAAGAACCAGAATATCACAGAAAAAATTCAAATATTTAGTTTCCTAACACCATCCCAATGAGTAAGTAAAATAGAAATACATAGAATAACAGAAAGAATGTGTTTAGTCTATTTATATTCACTCAAAAATATCATTCCATCACATGCAGGAAGTAGAATATAACAGACATAGAGAAGAAGAAAAGAATACTTTCAAGATAAATTGAAATATGATCTATTTAGGAATATATATGTGTATATATATATATAGGTAAATTGAAATTATACCTGCTTCTCAAAATATGTCAGCTCACTTTCATCATGTGGAATATGCTCTAATACATGCCTAATTGGATCAAAATCCTGCATAAACAGATTCACAACCCTTGTTAGTACAATTATTCAAATTTCAAGTCCCCAGGTTCCAAAGATAAATGGAGAAGGTGCATATCATACATTACATGTCTGCCCTTACTCATGGAGCACCTAAAACTTTTTCTAGAGGTCAGGGAAAAACAGAGACAAGGAGATCCTCTATCTTTGTTCTTGTTTATATTGATGTTTTAAGTCATATGCTTCCTGGGGATGTTGATAGGGGCTTTGCGATTTATTTATGGTGTAGGATGCTGTGGAAGTTTCCCATGCAGAGTTCACAGATGACACCTTCCTTTTGATACCTTTGGATTAGAATCTCTTTCTCAATGCAATCTCCCTTTTACTAGTCTTTGAGGTTTAAGGATTATGTGTTAGTTTAAATAAGTAGACTGGATGAGCTAATGTTGAGTGTCACTTCATTGGCAGTCTTGCTGAGATTATCGGGCACACTATTTTTCAATGGCCTATCACCTATTTAGAGGTACCTCTAGGGAGCAGTCCATGTGCTAGTTCTATTTGGGCTAGTCCTGGGGAAGATCACCAAGAGTCTCAAAAAGTGCTAAGGTTTTTTTTTACAGGAAAGGTCACTGTCTTTTAAGTTTTCCTTTCAAGTATCCCTTTGGAACTTTGCATGATTGTTTTAAATCCTGATTTATATAACCAAAACCTTTGCATGTTTGTTTAAATCCTAGTTTATATAGCTAAATCCAATGGCCAACACTTTCAAGTACCTATTTGTGATTATGTTTCTTTACAATAAATTTCTTGTGGTCCGGGGTAGGAGGGAGTTTAAGAGACCAAGTGCTTAGATGGGATGTCTGTTGCAAGCCCAAGAGAGATGATAGCAAAAGTTTTGGTTGGAATCTTGCATCCAAGAACTTGCTCTTGTGGCTAAGTGGTTATAGAGATTTCTTTTAGAGTCTTTTTCATTGTGGCACATTACAGGGTGGTGACGAGTAAGTTTAGTTTGTTCTAGAAATGCTGGAAAGTAAGGAGAATTCTTCAATCACTTATAGAAGCCACTGGAAATTTGTCTTGGGTATCTAGTCTTTTTCTCCTTTACTTTGCAGTAAGTGGGCAATAATTTCCGTTTTTTCTTCTAGGAGGATTGTTGGAGAGACCCTTTTGCTACTCATTTTCTCGCTTGCACCATGCCTTCTCTAGACATGCA
Organism: Carica papaya; assembly: GCF_054855325.1. Lineage (NCBI taxonomy): Eukaryota > Viridiplantae > Streptophyta > Magnoliopsida > Brassicales > Caricaceae > Carica > Carica papaya. The sequence continues at coordinate 11,084,913 of NC_142310.1, forward strand.
TCTATAGCTACTTATGTCATTGTCTTTGCAGTCAGGTGTTCTGAAATGTCGTCTTCTTCCATAAATTGAAAAAATAGAAAACAATAAAGTTGATGTTTTGATCAACATTTGAAACAACTTTATCCTATCCATACTCTTAATTGTTTCACTTGGAGCCTTGAGTCTTCAAGTGTTTCAACCAGCAAATCTCTTCTGCAATTTCTCATTAGCAATGCTAATATCCATTCCTATGCTCTAGTCAAAATGGAAGCTCTTCTGCAAATACCTGCCTCACAACAGGTTAATACCAACCCGGACCAGCTGCTATGGAAGTTGAGCCAGAACGGAAAATTCTGAGTCAAATTCTACTACAAGCATATTGTGAGGGGTGGAACTGATAGTCACAAGTACCAGTTTATCCAAATCTGGATATCAAAGGTGTCTTCTAGAGTAGCTTTGTTTGCTTGGGAGGCTAGCCGGGAAAGTATTTTAACTATTGATAAGTTGATGACTAGAGGCCACATTATGGTTAACAAGTGTTACTTATGCATGAAAACAGTGGTTCTGACAAGCATATCCTTCTATAGTGCCCTACGGCTTATGATTTGTGGAGAATGATTTATGCCCTCTTGGGGATTTATTGGGTGATGGCGGGATCTGTCAAAGAGGAGATTTGGGCGTGAGATAGGTTAGGCAAGAAAAGAGAGTTTGCAAAATTGATTCTTTTGACTATTTTTTAGGTCATTTGGAAAAAAAAAAAAAGAAATTTAAGAGTTTTTAAGGGTAAAGAGGTAGTGTCTTATAAGTTGAGAATAGATAGTATCATTATTTTGGATCTATCTTATTAGGGCATGACATCATTAGAGATGAGGATTTTGGGAACGTCATCAATACCTTAACCCATTTGTAAATCTTTTCTACATGGATAGCACCCTTATGGTACCTTATTAATATATATTTTACACTTTTTATTTCGAAAGAAAAATGTTCTAGCCAAAATGTTTGGGAGAATGCTATTGCTTGTGGTTTTCTAAATGCATATAATTGCTAATGAGCTTGTGAAGGATGTTAAGAAATTTAAGTGGAACGGGAAAGTCTTAAAATTGTGAGAAGGCATATGATAGAGTTGGCTAGAGTTATTTGGGTAAAGTTATGGATAGAAAAGGTTGTGCTGGACTACGGATCTCTTTCTTCTGTTTCATATGCGGTGGTTGTTAATGGAGAGCCTGCAAGGAAAGTTAAACAATTAGTTTATCATCTTTTAGTATATTTGAATGGTGATCAATTTTGTTCATTTAACTAAAGTTGCAGCAGTGCTGGGTTGTAAATCAATAAAGTTGCAGCAGTGCTGGGTTGTAAATCAATAAAGTTGCCCATCAAGTATCCAGGGATCCCATTAGGGGTTAGAGATAAAGATGCGAGAACATGGAACCTAGTGATTGAGATGTTCGATAGAAGACTTAATGAGTGGAAGAGAAATTATTTGTCCAAGGGTGGGAGGCTAACTCTCATCAAAAGCACGCTCACTAATTTTCTTATATATTTTTTATCTACATTGTTTTGCCAAATAAATTAATAGGGAAGTGAGAGAAGGGCATGAGAGAACTTTGGGAGAAGTCTGAAGAGAAGGGGAGAAGCTAGTCTGGTCGGCCGGTCTGGCCGATCCGAAGGGCATTAAGATGACGATGGAGACAAGGAAGTTTATTCTAATAGGGAAGAAAATCGTTCGACTTTGTATGCGATGGGAAGAACTTAAAGGCTAAGAATATGTGAGAATATAAGAGGATCTCGGGTAACTATTTTGGTGAAAGAGGAGGACATGGAGTGGCTATTGGAATAGCTAGAAGACTTCTATTGGCGAAAAGGAGGGATTTACTAGGGAAGAAATAAGATTGGCAGGTCCCATACGCTAAGACTTGCCTTATGCTAGAACCGAAACGGCAAATTCCAGTCGCTAACAGTGGAAAACAGAAAAGGAGTTTCACGCATTTTCATTCCTGATGAACCAAAAGCAAGAGCGTGGTGGTATGTCATCCGTGCGGTTTATAACCTTGCAAAGAGGAAGATTGTTAACCCTGACTGGCAAACTTCAACTCCTGTAAGTAAAGGTTTGGACGAGGGCAGTGAGATGAAGGAAAGACTAGATCTGGGCATTTTCACCATCCTCATTGTGGCAAGGAGTTACGGTTTTCCATCGAGGGAATGTGGACATCTGCGGCAGCGGTGAAAACCAATGCTTTGAAGGAGAGTCGAGTAGGGTAAACAGGATTCGCAAGGCTATTGGATAGGAAGGTAGATACGAATGGGGGTTCAGGACCTCGAGCCCAGCATGATAAGGGTCCAACTACAAATGAGGGGAGAACGAAAATAAAGGGGGAAGTTCCACGACTTCAGCCCAGTGGAATAGATAGGTATATCAAAATTTGGTGGGTGGAAAAAGGTAAACGGACTGAGAACGCAGGCCCAAGCAGAGCATATTTTAATCCAAAAGGCCCGAACGTGAAATGGATATGGAAGAGTAAAAACAAGTCTCAAGTGGGTTACCCGAAACTGGACGAGAGGGGGAAATGTGAAGGGGACTCGACTGAGAAGCCAAAAGAATTAGGGTTTAGCAAAGACCGAAAGGCAACTGGAGGTAACGAGTCAAATGGCGGATGAGAGGTGGGAGGAGACGATGCAATGGAGGAAAAGGGAGTGGGCTCTTTCATCGAAAGCAGTGGCGATGAAGGGGATCCAATATTTCATTCTGGTAAGATTGGAAGTCTGGATGGCTCGGAAGGAAAAGTAGTGCCATCTATTGGCCAACGTGGGATGCGGGGCTAGAGATGGCACTAACGCCAGTGGAAGAAGCAACGCCTGTGGAAAGGGAGGTTATCACAATGGAGGTGGAACCAGAATCTCCCCAGTGGATGGGGGGGTTCTAGATATTGCTATGAGAATCTATCATGATATAATGGAAGTTACTAATGCAATAGGGCTGTCTTTTGAAGGTCTGCGGGAACAATTGCTAGAGTTCTTCGAATTTACAAGTAGAAAGAGGAAAATACAAAAAAAAAGATAAAGCTCCAAGAACCGAAGAGAAGAGAAAGCAGGAAGGGGGTGAATCTAAAGAGCTGAAGAGACTGCAATCATCTATTAACTATGATTGCAGGAAAAGGAATGACAGGGGAGGAAAGGAGCTGCTAAAACATAAAAATGATAGGTAAAATCGTGTCTTGGAATGTGAGGGGATTGAATGATGCAAAAAAAAAATGGAGGTTGTGAGAGGCTGCTTAAAGAGGTGGAAGAGGAACGTTGTATGCCTCCAAGAGGCGAAAATGGAGTATATTTCTCATGTGGATGTACGGGAGAATATTGGATGTCATTTCCTTCCAGCCTTAGGTGTTGTGGGTGGAGTTCTAGTTATGTGGAAAGAGGAGTTGATTAGAAGCAGAAATGTTAAGGTTGAAGAGGTGACCATCTCTTGTAGTTTTGAGAATGTTAGTAACAGGGAGAGTTGGTGTTTTACTAGTGTTTATTGCAAGGGAAAATAGAGAAGAAAGAATGATCTTATGGAGTGAATTAGAGGATTGTAAGAAGTGGGAGGGTGCTAATTGGGTGGTGGGGGATGATTGCAACATAGTGATGAGAAGAGAGGAGAGATCTAGTGGACAATTTGATGTGGAGTGTGCTAAGGAGTTTATTGAGGCGACGGATAATCTGAAGTTAGTTATTTGCTTCGAATGGGAGAGAGTGGAAGTAGTCGAATGGAAGAAACAGCCCTTCATTTTCCAGAATTGGCAGTCTTTTCATTTGTGCAGATTTTCTAGCTTGTTTGCCAAATTTATTCCAGTAGGTGATGCAAAGGATCACGTTGGACCATTTCCCAATTTGCCTTTCAACTGAGAGCATCCAATGGGCCCCCTCTCCATTCTGGTTGGACAACAAATGGTTAAAAATTGATAGTTTCAGAGATATGGTGGTTAAAACATGGAAAGAGAGTGTCATTGAAGGTACTGCAAGTTACAAAATTGCCTATAAGCTGAAACGTTTGAAAAATGAGATCAAGAAGTGGACGAAGGAGGAGGATTTCAAAGAAGAGTCCAAGATAGAATGTATAATGGCCAATGTGGAGGCTCTGGACAGCAAAGAAGCTAATTTTTGTCTTACAGATAAAGAGAGGAGGCGAGAGAGAGGTTGCGTTTGGAGGCTGGATTTAGATTGAGAATGGAGAAAATATCATGGAGGCAAAAAGCTAAAGAAAAATGGATCAAGGATGGTGATCGGAACACTAAACTTTTCCATGTATTAGCAGCCATTAAAGAAGACACAACTTTGTGGATGAAATGTACATAGGGGGGAACTGTGTGAGGGATAACGGGCCCATGCAGGAGGCTGCAAAGGAATTTTACTGTGATTTGTACAGCGCGGAGGCTGATGTCAGACCCAAGCTTGATCACCTGCAGTTTCACACTCTTGGGCACAGCGAAAGGGAGGGTTTGGAGGTGGCATTTACAAAAGATGAAATCCGGTCTTGTTTGTTTGACTGCAATGGGAACAAGGCACCCGGCCCCAATGACTTTAATATGAAATTCATGCAAGAATTCTGGTTGGTGCTCAAGGATGACATCATGGATTTGTTTGCTGAATTCCATAATAGTGGGAAGTTTGTTAGATCATTAAATTGAACATTTTTTGTTTTAATTTCCACGAGAGAGGGAGCTAAGAGTATTAGTGATTTTAGACCCATAAGTTTAGCAGGTTGCATCTACAAATTAATCTCCAAAGTTTTGTTGAACCGAATGTCTAGAGTATTGGGAAGGTTATCGGCGAGAGTCAATGTGTTCATTGAGGGAAGACAAATCAGGGACGCTATTGTGGTGGCCAATGAGGTTGTTGATGACCTAATTAGTAATAATAACGCAGGCATTTTGTGCAAGTTGAATATGGAGAAAGCTTATGACCGTGTTTATTGGGATTTTGTCAATTACATGTTGGGAATGTTGGGTTTTGGTAAGAAGTGGAGGAAGTGGATTAAAGTGTGTATTTTTACCACATCATTCTTTGTGACGGTTAATGGTGGATCTTTCACGTTCTTTACAGCTCCACGGGATCTTAGACAAGGCGACCCGCTATCTCCTCTTCTCTTCATAATTGTTATGAAAGCTTTTAACAGGATGTTGGAGAGAGCCAAAAAATGTAATTTAATTAGAGAGATTTGGGTGGGGAGGTATAGCCAGAAGGTTGAGGTCTCCCACTTATTTTTTGCGGATGATACATTAATTTTTTGTCAAGCAAAGGAGGAAATGGTGCGAAAATTGGGGGCCATTTTGCTGTGTTTTCAGGTTGTTCGGGACTCAACATCAACTTAAACAAATCTGAGGTTGTAAGGTTCGAAAATAAGGAGGTGATGACTCGTTGACGGGTGTTTTGGGTTGTAGAGCTGCTAATCTACCACTTAAGTATTTAGGTGTTCCGTTGGGTGCAAGATATATGGGGAGATGCTCTTGGGATCCGGTGATTAAGATTGTTGAGAGAAGGCATGCAAGTTGGAAGAGAAATTTCCTTTCAAAGGGAGGTAGGCTCACCTTGGTGAAGAGTGCCCTCTCAAGCATTCCCATTTATCAACTCTCAATCCTGAAAATTCCTGTTAATGTTGCCAAAAAATTATAAAGAATCCAGCGTAGATTCCTTTGGGAGATAATGATCAGAGAAGAAGAATACATCTTGTGAATTAGAAGGAGGTTAAGAAATCTTTGCGGGAGGGGAGTTTTGGGTATTAGATCCCTTATCCAAATGAATAGGGCTTTGCATGGAAAGTGGTATTGGAGATATTTGTGTGAGGGGGTTAGGCAGTGGAAGCATGTGATTGAGGTGGGATGCGGATCGTGGGATGGGAGAGCTGAGCGGGGAGGTTGTGGGGGTAAATATAGCACTGGCTTTGGAAGGAGATTAGTGAAGAAAGTAGGTACTAGCGAGATTGGGTTAAATGGAAGGTGGGAAAAGGAGATAAGGCGTTGTTTTGGAATGATACTTGGCTAGATGGAGGCTGTTTCATGGACAGATTCCCTAGAATTTTTGGGATTGCTACGAACAAGACTACCAGAGTGGAGGAGATGTGGTGTTGGGATGGTGGTGTTGGGATGTGGAATGTAATGGGAGGTAAACAAGTATGAGGATCTTTTGCTGCTCCTATCTAACATTTGCTTAACCGTTGATAGTGATAAGCTGAATTGGAAGCCTAAGAAAAATGGGGTCTTCTTGGTGAGATCCTATTATGACCTTGTGGCTGGGGAGAGCTGGCAGGTAACTCACTTTCCTGCTCGTCAGATTTGGAGGGTGCAAGCTCCCCCTTAGATTGTGTTTTTTGCTTGCGAGGCCAGTAGAAATTGCATATTAACAGTGGATAACCTAATGAGAAGGTGTATGTCAATGGTGAACAGGTGCTGTATGTGCAAATGTCAGGCAGAATCATGTAACCATCTCCTCCTACAATGTTCGGCTGTTTATGAGCTTTGCTGTTCGATCCTTAGACTGTGTGGGGTGTGCTGGGTTATGGCTGGGTCTGTGTGTGAGGAACTAGGGGCCTGTAGGGGTGTGGGCAGGGGGAGAAATAAGGGAATCAATCTTATTCCAGTCACTTTCTTTTGGATTGTGTGGAAGGATCGTAATGCAAGGATTTTTGAACGAAAAGAAACTGATATTACAAAAATTAGGGACAGATAGTTTCACCTTTTTGGATCGATAATTTCGGATCATGATATGTATTGGGTGGATGATTTTGGGTATATAATAGATTACCTGACAACAACGTAACTATTTTATACATGGGTTACACCCCCTTGGTGCACTGTTTTGTACATTTTTTACGTTTTTATTTCAAAAAAAAACTATCTGCATTGACTATTCCCATGAAGGTTGCTAAAAAGTTAGATAATATTCATGTCATTTCCTTTCAGGAAATGATGAGAGGAGCATGAAATCTCATCTGGTCCATTGGGATGAGGTGAAGAGGCCTTTGAAGATAGGGGATTTGGGATTTAGATCATTTGTTGACATGAACAAGGAATTGCAAGGAAAGTGGTTATTGAGGTATCTTTCGGAGGAGGGAAGGTTATGGAGTAGAGTTATCAAGGCTCATCGAGTTGGAGGGGTAGAGAGAGGGGTTGGTAGAGAGGTTTTGAGGTCTCATGGGATGGATTTATGGAAGAATATAGGCTCGGGGAGTTATAAGACAAAAAGGAACAATAGAATAATAATAATAATAAATAATCAAAAAAGTGGATTATTATACATCTATTTCGTTTAGAAAGATGAATAAGTCCATTTATTTAGTTCTACATTTCTTGTATCTATTAGATATATATATATTCACTTAGATATACTTATATATAATATACAAATTCAAATTATTATAAGATAAGATATCTTTAGAATTAAGAATATAACAATAACAGGTACAAATATGAAATTGAGGTATCCATTCTATGACAAACTTACCCTCTATTTTTGTAGACAATAGTTTTTAGAGTTCATTCAATGGAAACTTGGGAGGGGTAATAAAATCCGCTTTTGGGATGACAAATGGATTGGAAGAGCTAAGAATATATTCTCAAGAATATATATTATCACTCATAGGAAAAATATTGTGGTGGAGGATGTGTTCGGTGGGGAAGATAGTAGTAGTAGGTTGAACTTGAACTTGTCAAGAAATCTTAATGATTGGGGGATTGAAGAATTTGAGGCATTGCTCCAGCTATTGTCCAATGTGCAACCGTGTGACAATAGGGAAAAGTGATGTGGAAACTGAAGAAGCATGGAGAGTTCCATCGCAAATCGTTCTATAACCACCTGGTTAAAAGGGACGAGGATGTTGTCCGGTTTTCGGCAAACATATATGGAAAGTGAAGGCACCTCTAATAATTGCTTTTTTTGCATGGGAAGCGGTTCAAGAATGTCTTCTTACCTTTGACAAGTTAATGAGAATGGGCAAAATCATGATTAATGGTTGCTACTTGTGCAAGAAAGCAGCCAAATCTTGTAATCACATCTTTTTTTGGTATCCAGTGGTGTATAATATTTGGACTATGGTCTAAGGACTGCTGAGTTTCAACTGGGTTATTGTGAGTGCAGTTAAGGATTAGGGTTGGAGTGACATTTGTAAAAACAAGAAAATTGTAAAGTTTATTCCTTTAACTATCTTTTAGGTGGTGTTGAAAGAAAGGAACAATAGAACATTTGAACGGTGTAAGGGGGATATGGTCAAAATTAGAAATAGGTGGAGACATGTTTTTGGGTCTTTAATTTTGGATCATGAAATATATGGATGGGAGGATTTTAGGAAGGTCATTGACGTTCTAACTAAGATATAAATATTTTGTAAATGAATGGCACCCTCTTGGTGCCAAATACTTAATATACGTTCTGTTATCTCAAAGAAAAAAAAAATTGCCAAGCTGGGAATAGATAATTTCTATTCACCAGTTTGAGAGAGAGTTTTAAGAAGTATATATTAAGGTAAAGAGTAGTAATATACCCCAACTTTTGTGATCTTTGTAATTAATATTGTTTTCTTTTATTGTTACTATTCACTTGTATATACAGAACCCTAATGTTCAATGAAAGAAACATAACTATTGTTTCACAGTCAGCACAATAACTTCTATACCCTTTGCCAAAGTATCCAAACCAAGAACAAGAAGACAAGAGAAAACAAAATTTGTGCCAATAATTAGTGAGAATGACCTACAGAGCTACCAAAGACACCTCCAAATGCAAACGAGCAGCCTGGTTTACCCTCACTGTAGCAACTCTACGTGCATTTCTCATCCCTAAAAGAAGACAAGGTCTCATAAGAAGAAGATTACACATACCTATCGTGATGCGGGGGGTATAGGGAGGATCATCTTGACTCCTGGACCTCAACTCGCATGCAATCAAAAGACTTAACCATCTAAATTCTTCTCCTTACTTGAATCTATACCCATCTATATGGCATGCAAAAACAAGATAATAGGAAAATAAAAAGAGAAGGAAAGACGTCACGGCTCACCCGATAAGTCGATCCCAACTCCTCAGCTCAACAAAAATTCAAGAAGTTCCCTATCTTTGAAGAACTTGAAGAACATTCAAAGAAATTAGTCTCACCTAATTCTGAAGAAAGCAAAAGCTTTAATTTTATTAATCTCAAAGTTGTGTTTACAACCTATAAACTTAAACTTTTATGTAGACTTTTTTTTTTTGGAATATAAACCTTTATGTACACTTTTATTTACTAATTCTAATTAGAATAGGATTACAAATTCCTATCCAAACTCTTAAACTTAATTTATCAAGAAAATAAATACAAAAATAATTAAATAATTATGTCTTATCTTAATCCTAAAATAATAATTAATTAATTTTATGGATAAAATTTAACATTAAAATATTAATAAAATAATACTAGATAAATCTTCTCCTTATCTCTATATTTTTTATGTGCCTTTAAACTCCTTGTAGACTTCAAGTTGATGAAAAATTCTTTTTGGAAAATTTGCTATAAAATTCACATGTGGAAATAGGATCAAGGAAGTCCCCGTTGTTGCCCACATGCCTTGAATTTGTTTTGAATGAGTAGAAATCTGCAGGTGAATCGGATTGGAAAGAAGAGAAGTAAGAGTCCAGGCTGTCCACGCGTGCAGGTTTGCTGCTGTGAGCATGTAGCGCGCGCTGGAGGCCTTCTCGCTCGCGTGCGGCTTATGCACGTGTGCGGGACTGGCTGTCCGCACAAGCACGCCCTGTGCATGTTCTGCTGCATGCAGGAGCTGTTTTCCCGCATGCGTGCATGCGGCCCCTCCTTGGCCGCGGCCTGCTTTTGGCCAGAAGGCCTTGATGCTCTCTCTCGGGTAACACTAACATTTTAATCTCACTTGGGATTTAACTTTCTTTGAGGACACTTGGTCCATGAAATCATCCCATTTAGGAAAGTATTCAGGGATGGAGTTACTTTCCTTTTCAGGATGCCCCAGCTTAGGAAACTGAATTTACTTTCCTGTTTGATCCAATCTTGTTTAGGAAACAAAAAGACTTTCAAATTGCTTGCCTGTCTAGGACGAAACATACGGGAATCCGTGCAGGAAAAGGATTTTCCTAACATATGCGCGGATCTGCGTCCACATATTGTGCGGCGTGCGTGTGCGCCGTCTTTGCTCTTGCTCGTGTGTGCTGCACGCCTTTCTTCTCGTACGGTTGCAAACTCGCGGATAATTATCCTGCGGAACTCTTGATTACTACAGGATATCTCCTTGATACGGGATTGCATCATCAGAACTAAATTTGAGCCTCCTGAGATCACATCATATGGTATTTTTCATTCAGAAAAATACCCTTAATAGGCCTAGGCTTGAAGGAAGAGGTTTATTAACGGGCTTTAAAAACCTCACCCACTTGCGCATCTCAAAGGATGAAGCTTTCAACATCAGCTTCAGGAGATTGGGGTTGATCAAGACCTTGCTTCAATCCAAGCAGCATCCTATGGGTTATATTTCTCATTTTGAAATCCAAAAGTCCTTTTCCTTTTCCATAGAGGTCGGATAGACACTTGGAACTCATAGCTATTCTAATATAGTTTTTCTTTTCTTTATTCATCATTCTTTTGGAGGATCTCTTGTCCTCTTGTTGTATAAGTTTCTTTCTTTCATCTGATAATGTTTCTTTCTCCTAAAAAAACCATCAAATTTTTATCTATATGAAGTCTAGAGAGTTTTGAAATAAATCTTTGCTTACTTAACTTTTGGTAGTGGCTAGATTCATGCACATGAGATTGGCGTAAGGGACAGCTCCTAAGCTAGCAAAATTGGAAGAAGCTTCACACCGAAAAAATAAGTAAATAAATAAATAATTTTTAGGGGTTTAGCTTGGACAAAAATCAATGGTTCTAGATGTCGAATATTATTATGAAGAAAGGACATTATTTTTTTTACACTCATGAAGAAAGGTCATTATGACCTTTCTTCAAAATATGGCAGCAGCAACAAGCAAGTTGTTCCATCCTATTATGTAAAATAAATATAAAAACAGTAGTTGACATTGTCGTAGTACATGCATGAACAATCTATCATACAAAAAGTTGATATACAAGTAAAAAGAAAAATATTTGAAACACTCTCTGACAAACTAACACCCACTTACACGCACCTCATCATAGAAATCCTCCTCTAGCTCCTCCACAACTTCGTCATCAGGTCTACTTCCATATATTGAGCTTAATTCTTTGGAACTCGATGGGAGACTGAATCTTTGGTGAGGCGGCAAGCCAGCAAGAGCACGAGCAACAGCAGCTGCTGCTGCAGCTCGAGCCGGAACCTATGAAGGAAACAAAACATATATATGATCTAAAATGTTCATAATTTAATCAAGTTCAGATATGTCAGCAAAAATTGCAAGCAAAAGCAAACAAGTTAAACCATTCTTTTTGAGTTATATAGCATTTTGATAATTTGTGTTCTATGTCCCTTGCTACACTTACAAAAATACAATGGTAGAAGAATTATAGAAACACTACTACTACTACTACTATTATTACTATTCAAAGTATAAATATTTTAAATGTATATTCCTAAACTGTAAGTAGTTTAGTTTTGTTTTCATCATAGTCTCAAATAGTTAAGATTTATGTTCTAGATTAACTATTAAAATTTCTCCTATTTAATTAAGAATGTATTTATTAGTCTAGCATTAGATTTCCCTTTTTGTGATTGTCGTTCCATTAGGATCAATTTACGAATACTACAAATATGCAAGCCCTATGGGTTTCCAGTAGATATTTAATTTTTAATAGATTTCATATTCTTCAATGAATGATCTTCCTTTTGATGGATTTAAGGAATCTTACCTTATGGTGGATTTCAGGAACCCCCAGCATTTCAAATTCTAGATTATGTTAGGCCTCTGGTTTATGGGATGGCCAAGTGGCTTGAATATGATTGCAGAGAGGTAGGGAAAAGAGAAGAGATGAGAGAGCGTACGGAGAGTAGACTGCAGGGAGCAGAGGAAGAGGAACAGAAATAGGAAGAATAGAATTTGCTTAGATATTTCTAATAATTTATTTGCTTCCCTTGAAAGCAAATCTTGTTGTTTTGAGGAAATAACCATGCGGTACCCAAGTAGAGTTTTCATAAAGAAAGAAGTATTGTTAGAAAGAAATGGAAAAATACAATAAATATCCCCCAAAAAGAAAAGGATGAGAAAAAAACAAAAAAGGAGAAAACTGACAAAACTCAAAAGAGTAGTTGGCTAATCTCTATGCAAAGTAAACAAAGAATAATGTTTAAGATGCCCATGCACCCCAAAAGACACCGAAAAGGACAACCTATTCAAAGGATCAAAAAAGGGAAAGACTGACCTTTATACCTTGCATTCATCTCAACTAAATGATCCAAAGACTAGCAAAAATAGCCCGTGACACAACTCTTTCACCTCTTTCTATAAAGTCCATGAACCCTTTCATCTACAGATCTATGACCATTAAACCAAATATTTACGTATGAAACCATCTTGGCAAAGAAAAGCATTCCATTAGTGATAAGCATTCCAAGTGATAATCATTTTATCAGGCTTACCTCTTGGCTACCTTTCGGGCTACTTGGAAAGAGATGAACAATAGGGTTTTTGAGAGTAGAGAAACTAAAGTTTGATAGTTCTAAAGATTCACGGTTCCAGACTTGTAAGTTTTTTTGTTAGCTGCCAGCCATTGTATTCTCGCGAAGATTTTAGAGACCTTATAAATACTTTTTGTATACAGGCGCCCTTTGAATATATTAAGTTTTTCCTCTCAAAAAAAAAATTATGTAACCATCTTGGTGAAGCAAAATGCTTCCTTCCCCATTTAATGCCCATCTATTCTTCTCATTTCAAACAAATCAAAAATCAATAAGAAACTATTAATAAGATAGCAATAGGGTATCACCCATATACAATATATTTAGAAATCAGTTAGTGTATATATGACATTCCGAAAATCTTCCAACTTATAAATGTCATGCCCCAAAATCAAAGAGTCAAAATAATGTAACCATCTATCCATAATTTTAGACATCTCTCCTTATATCCCCTCAAAACCCTACTATTCCTCTCTTTCCAAATCACCCAAAAAATGATCAAAGGATTACAATTTTTTTTTTTTTTACACGTTCCCTCCCAAGCCCAAATCTCATCTCTCACCAAACTTATCATCACCCAATTTATCTCTAGTAAATCACAAGCCATTGTCCAGAGATCATACGCAACCGAGTACCATAGGAGAATAATGCACCTCTCTTGCACAAATAACAACCATTCACCATGTTTTTCACCTTCTCATCAGTTTATCAATAGTCAAAATAAATTTTTTTTCTGCTTCCTAAGCAAAAAGGGCAATTCTTGGAAGAATCTTTACTTTTCATATATGATTAGCAGGGAACTTGACCACCTCTTCCACCTCGCTTGCAACCAGATGATTATAAAAAGAATTAACAGTCAATTCCCATTCTTCTTCAATTTCCAAACAAGCTAATCCCTATTATCGTTTAAGTGCACAATGGACAGGAGCTGTAACAATGTTTCATACTCTTCAATCACCCAATCATTAAGATTTTTATTCACATTCGCTGACCACTCTCTGCCTCCATTCCCCTCTTTGTTAGCTTCCACAATACAAATATTCATTGATTGTGTTATGACATAAATCCGCAAAAAATGGAGCTCAAGGCTTCCCCTTCCAACCCTCACCTATCCATAAGAGAATACTATTCCCCCTATCCAGCTTCCACTTGATAAAATCTTGGAATTTTTTTCTCTCCATGCTTATCTTTTTTCATAACCCCAACCCATGTGGTCCATCCACATCTCTAGCAATCCCTCCTCCCTCGATACACCTCCAATGAGCTTCCACAACCTATCCTTCTCCCTCATATACCTCCAAATTCATCTTCCTTGAAGAGTAATATTCATGTCAACATAAGATCTTAGCCCCAAGCCCCCTTTCTCTAAAGGCAATTTCACCTCCTCCCACTTCACTAGGTGAAATCTTCTTCTCCCCTCTTCATCACCCCAAAGAAAACGGCACTGAATGGCTTCCAATTTTCTCGCTACCTTCACCGATATTGTCAAATTATACAGGTAGTGCATAGGAAGATTAGTCAAAGTGTTTTTTATGAGAGTTAATCTTCCACCCTTAGACAAAAAATTTCTCTTCCACCATACTAGTCTTCTCTCAAATATCTCAATCCCAGATTCCCAGCTCCTCACATCTTTATACTTAAACCCCAGTGGAAGGCCAAGATACTTGGTAGGGATATTAACAATTTTGCATCCCAAAAACTCCTATTAAGTTCTCCTCATCCCTCTTATCAACAATTTGCATCATTTCTGATTTTTTCAAACTAATGTTCAGTCTGGATACTACTTGAAAGCACAAGAGAACAAACCTTAAGTTAACATCATCTTCTCCTTTGGTTGACAAAAAATCATAGCATCCTTTGCAAAGAATAGGTAAGAAACCCCCGTCTGTCAATCCCCTCTTCCCACTACCACACCCCTCGAAAGTTCAAACTCCTTTGCTCTCTCCAACAATCTATTTAATGCTTCGATAACTATAATAAACAAATGAAGAGAAAGTAGATCTCTCTGTCTTCGACCTCTAGACGCCTTAAAGAAAACAGAAGGTCCACCATTAACTATCACAGCAAAAGAAAAAGTCGTAATACACGAATACATCCAGCTCCTCCACTTCTGGCCAAAACTAATCTCCCTAGCATATAGTCTACAAATTCCCAACTAACATAATTGTATGTCTTCTCCATGTCTAACTTGCATAGGATCTCATCCCTCTTGTTGTCCACCAAGTCATCAACCACTTCATTTGCTACCAAGATTGCATCCAAAATCTGTCTTCCCTCACAAAAACGTGTTGACTCTCCCAATCACATCTCTTAGCACCTTAGCCAATCTCTTATCCGAAACTTCTTATATAAGTTTATAAATGTACCAACCAAACTGATTGGCCAGAAATCTTTGATATTTTTCGCACCTTCCACTCTGGCAATAAGTACCAAAAAAGTAAAATTTAAAAATTTCACAAAAGAGCCTGATTCATGCAACTCACTGAAAAACTCCAGCATATTCCCTTTGACAACATGCCAAAATTCTTGTAGAAATTCCATGTTAATCAACATTGCATCCTTGAGACCATCTAGAATCTTTTTTTCAGAGAACTCTTTCTCTAGATTGACTCCATTTTTCTCACTCAATTCCTTGAATTCTAATCCATCTAGTCTTAGCCTTCTCTCAAATTCTTCCTCATACAATTTATAGAAGACGCCTTGGGATTTATCTCTCATTCTCTCATTTGCCCTTATGTTGCTATCATCAATCATCAACTCCTCCATATAATTACACATTCTCCTATGACTGGCCAAGCAATGAAAGTACCTTGGGCTTTATCTCTCATTCTCTCATTTTCTCACTTCCTCTTGGTAATGATTTATACTACACTTTTTTCTTTCAAAAAAAATGGAAAAGCTATTTAAACAATTTTTCTGATGTCCAAGAGTGGCATCCTCTTGGTTTCTCTGCTTATGTCATTATTCTATCAGAAAGAGCCACAAGGACATAATCTGCTGAACCGTACAACTTGGCAATTGAAAAATACACAATTCAAGGAGCTTATATCTCATAGCGCCTAACAAAACAAATATTCTAATAACTATAGACAAAATCCAATATCAACACCAAGCTAAAATTAAGTGATCAATCTCAAGAGTCACTACTTAAACCAGCAAACACAGACTTCATAGACTGCTGATTTATTTTAGAATACTTCAGAGATAGGTAAATTAGCTGAAGTTGCTCTTTGCTCCTTAATTTAAAAAGAAAAAGAAAGAAAGAAAAAAGAGAGAGAGAGAGAGAACAGTTTTTTTCCTCTTTTGATAGTGAAAAAAGAAAATGGTTATTGTTAAAGTGCATCCACACACGCCATGTCTCAAAGACTCAATAATAACACTGAAGACTAAAGAGTGTAAACAAAGTTTGTAAACCTCGGCAACCCTAAGCAGACAATAGTCCGTGTAGCAGCAGCAAGCAACTGTGACGTTCACTAAATTTGAGTGGAAATGAATTATTTCTATTCAGCTTTGAAACAAAATTAAGTTTCCAGATAAGTTTCACTCCTCATTAAGCCTAACCCAAAATTCCATCGAACCAAACTAAAAAGACCCTGGATCTACCTAATCAAAGCAGAAAAGTCCATCGAATTAACTCAAAAAAGAAAAAAAAAAATTGAATCACCTCGGGGCGATCAGAAGAAGCAGAAGGTAAGAGTCCAAGAGATCTCGCAGACCGAACGGAGCTGAGTATCTTCTCTCCGACCTTGGACAAATCCATTCCGCCTCCTTGGAGGAATAAAAAAGGAACCAAGAAGAAAACCCTAGAGCTCTCGAATCCACCCTCACTCAAATCACCATTGAACAGATACGGATTCCCCAAAACACTCCCGAATGGGAACAGATTTGGTTGCATCTCAACTCCAGACTCCAAGATCACACCATGCAACCTCCATCTGAGAAACTACCTGTGTTGTTCCTGTTCCTGTTCCTGTTGTTTTGGGAGATCTGATTTGGGCGTTTCCTCCGTTTGTTTCCTTCCCCTAATGGATTTTCGAGGAGTCAATAAATAATGTGAAGCAGAATTCTTAGGTGGTGATGTTTCCACGACGTAGGATCTGTTAGGTGGAATTTTCTCTTTGCGGGACTGAGAAAGGTACTGCTCTGGTTCATGGATTTTGTACTCTTCCAAGTTCTAACTAGATAACAGATTTTCGTTTCAGAGTGAAGACAATAACAGTGAAACAAATCTACAAAGCAATGACATGCTATAGCCCTCAAGGCAAGGCTTGACTTGTTGAACTGTTTGAAATGGAAGGTAACAAGATGAAATTAAGAAGAAAAAAAAAAAGATTATTTAATTAGTTTATTTTATAAATTAATTTAAAGAATTTATAAATGTAATTAGATTATTTTAATTATTTATTAAATTATTTATAGCTCAAATGAGTTAATAATTACTCTAAAATTAAATAGAAAAGAAGAAAAAATGGTTTATATGTTTAAATGTTTAAGAATGATGTGAAGTGAAAAGAAAAATAAAATTGATAATGTGTAAAGATAATAATAGTAATCTTATTTTTGTAAGGATGGTAAAATAAATGAGGTCAATTGTGCCAATCAACTAAATTATATTTTACATTGATTTTTATCACTCTTTTTTTTTCCAATTTTTTATTTGATTCAATTATATGTTATTTTAGTTATATTTAAATGAGTATCTTGTACTTAGTTTGATATCACATCTATTATGTATTATAGATCCAAAATACTCACTTGGTATTTTTTATTTTTTAAATAATTTCAAATTTTCAAATAATTTTTAAATATAAAAATAAAATTAATCTGATAATATATATAGTAATTATCTATTTTTTAAATATCAAAATATTTTTTAATTTTTAGTTAAATACTAATTACACAACAAATAATTTTTGAATTTAAACATAAAAATTAATAATAATTACAAAAGATCTTAACCTGTAATTTCATTTTAATTTAACAAAGAATCGTATCTTACTTTTGTAAAAACTCAAATCCCTATCAGGAATTTTGATCGTAATAATCCAATAATAGTAAAATAAATAATACTTAAATTTTTTATTTATCGGAAACATTTATAGTTTAGATGTTACATTTTTTGCACGTTTAACTAAAACGCCCAAATCGGGTTACGGAAATGCTTTAGAACTTAAACGAAAAAGAAAACATTAACGATAAATATGATTAACTTCCATTTAGAATTGACAAACCAGAAGAGGTAATCCTTTAGCTGGTTTTTTGTTGTTCAATATTCGGGTCTTGGTCGTTCTGATTTAAAATGGTTAATAACAAAGATAGTGAACTACACTAACTCAGTAAGAATATCAACATCTTACCATTGATACAGAAAATTAAATGATTGTAGAAAACATAAAACGATCAATTGAGCACACTTTTAATAAAACTCGAATGCTAGTGTATTCATTACTCGTTTCACTGAAAATATTAGTTTTTTCTTAATTAACCTGTAACTTATCAAATGTCATATATTAAGATAAAAATCAGAATAACAATCTAACAGTATATATTTCAAAAGACATAATATTTGACTTTTCAATATTTTTTCAAAGTCGAATTCCTTACCATATTCATCATTTTTCTATCATTTTACCTTTCCCTACCGATGTCACTAGGGGTTTCTAAGAATCTTCACTACATGCGGATACAAACATTTTATTTGTAATTAATCGGTCGTCCCACACCCCGTCCATTAATATGTGCCACACAAAAAAAATCATCTCAATACCCCATCCGGTATGAGAGACACTTATAAACTCCCAACCTCACCTAGTATAGGACTTTCTAGTCCTGTACAACTGAGGATAACATCCATGGTAGGGTTCATCCTATATACCAAGTCCGTACACTCTTTCTTATGACACTTGATAAATTCTTTTATTCAACAAAGTTAGTTTACGCATGCATATTTTTTATTATTATCTAGCCACCAATAATGCATAATACTCATATTTCAAAAAATACAAGTGAACAAAATTCATGTTTCGAAATTTATTAAAAATAAAATCATAAGTAAAAAATAGAATAAAATATCATAATAGAATAGAGATATCATACGTTGCGATAACATGGATAGTAAAATAAAACGATAAGTTAAAATGGAATTGAGTAAAGCGAAATGTGATAATGAATCAAAATGAAATAAAATCTAACGATTCAATCGACGTGATTAATACGTTGGTTTTAAATTGATAAAATGGAAGAAAAATGAAAATGGGAGATTAAAATAAAATAAAGTAAAAACATGCAACAAACTAATAAAAAACATGCAATAACTAGTTACTGACTCCATCGGCAACCTGAATTTAATTAATCAAGAGATCGTCAACTATTTATAATTTTCTATTTATTATTAATTTAGTTTTAATTTAACTATCATAGGAAAAAAAAATGGTGAAAGATTCTTATACTGGGTCGGTGTCTAAAATACCATCTTTTTCACCACGGCTCCTGACAGTTCTCGATTTTTGGATTTCTTAGGTTTTCTTGATAAGATTGAAAACTTACATCAAAATGGCATGAAAGTATGCAAGGAACAGCGAAAAAAGTAAAAAATCTCACTGGGCATCGGGTTAGGGTTCTGGTGCGGCAGTGTCGTCATGCTCCGCCCTGGTCCTCTTTCTCTGGTGGTTCTTCCTCTTGGTCAAACCAGTTTTGGCCGATTCTTGGTGAAATTTTATTTAAATCGTGGTTAGGGAGTGTTTTTCTGCGAAAGGATAAGAGAAATAAGGATTTACTAGTGGTTTTAGTCATCCGGTGCGGCGGCTCAACCGAGCTCTGTTGTTCCTTCTTTGCAGTTTGCAGCTTCTCTTAGTCACTCTGCATCGGAAACGTATTAGATGTTTAAGAACGGACAAACATAAAGAAAATACGGTTTATTAGAGTGTTTTCGATGTTCTGGCATAGTGGCGTCGGCGTTCCTCCAGTGGCTGAATCCCCTTCCAGCCGCTTTCTTCTCTGGTGGATGCGTCGGCTAGAGTTTGGGGAGCCGAGTAAGAGAGGTTTAAAAACCTCTCCTTCTTCAATCTGGGTTATTCGTGTGGGTCCACGTGGCGCAACAGATACCATTTGATCACGCTTATTTGATGAACGAATCCGGACTATTCGATTAGAGATACACAAGTCATTCGATTAATCCTATTTGGAGAATTAACTTAGATCGTTCGTGCGCACGGGAGTAGCCCTGAGCTGTTAGATCGGTCTGACACGCGGATTGCCAGCATGACTTCTCGCGTGGAGCCTGTGTCGGTGTGTCCACTAAAACTTGACAATAGAATTGTCAATAAATTGACAATATATATGATCAAGATGACAATAAATTGACAATATAAATAATTATTTATTATAAATTAAATGACTGTATCTTTAATTATATTGAAATCACTAAAACTTTCTTTTATAGCTAAAGCACTATGATTCATGTTAGTTTTTATATTAGAATTTTGACTTTCACTACTATTTCTATTTTCACCCTATTTTCCAAACACATCATGCATTGCTGTTGAACTTTGGAGGGGCTAACAAGCTTAAGGACCTCTTTTTGAATACCGGGTATAGCTTGACTACAAAAGTATAGTGTCATTCATGTTTGAACATTTACTTCTATACATGACAACAAAACACTCATTTAATGCACATTAAATGCATCGTACAATGCTCAATAAAATTGATGAGCATTCGCAATATTTGGACAATAGAATCACTTGACATATAGGGTTAGGACCATTTTTTAAGCACTAATAATATTCCCATTTAACAAAACTCTTGTAGTTAACGTAGCAATTACTTAAACTAAGAAGGTTTTTCCATTAATTAGAGGTCTTCAATTGTGTTATTTTATGCGTTTGTTAAGTCTCTCCCACGTAAAAGTTCTTATATATTAAATAAAAAGTAAGTCATATAAAAATCTAAAAATTTTATTAAGAACATGTTTAGTAGAGTATATACCTATATCATGAGTAGTAAAAATGCAATTAAAAATAAAACAAAATTATTTTAATTGTAGATATTGAAATGATAAAAAAATTATCAAAATATATTTGTTTCTTAATGAATAAATATTAAATTTGAAATAATTATTTTTTAATTTTAATAATGTTTAAATCATTTAAAATATCTCTTCCCCTTTCTTCTCCCCATTTTTTTTCCCTCCATCTCCTCATCCGCTACCCTCTCTTTTGGCTCTAGACTTCCACTATTGAGCATCTCCAATGGTTTCTTCTGATATTATTTGTTCTTTATTAACATTAAGATAACTAGAAAGAGCTTGTGTGTGTGTGTGTGTGCGCGCCCGCGCCCGCGCCCGCGTGTGTAGGCTTTCTCAATTAGAGGTTATGTGTATGTGTGTTGTGAAAGAGTGTGTATGTATGTATAAAATATATATGCATATATAAAAAAATTTCTACTCCCATTATCCCTTCTCTTATCTGAATCAATAATCGAATTACCATCTTTGTGAGCTCCAACTCTACTAGAATAGGTCACCAATTTCATACCCACCTCCCTTTAGGCTATCCTAACAGTTGTACTCCCAGCATCGTTTCAACATATCTTATTAACAGTTTCATCCCATGATGTGGTAAAATGATGATGCTAATTTAGAGCTTTCAAGGAAAAAAATAGGTATTGAGAGATTTATAAATAAAGACACCTACATAATCATTTAATTTATATGAATATAATTTTGAAAATCATGTGTATATTTTTTTTTTCTATAAAAGCAAAGCAATTTTTGAAAAATATGTAAAAACTTATTTATATGTTTATATATATATATATATTAAAATAAATCTTAACTTTTGACTTTGGGTAAAAGTACTTTCTGTTTTTCCCAATAATTGTAAAATAATTTAATACTGCAAAACTTATAACCAAAAACTACAGCCAAACATCCCTTAAGTGTTATCTTCTAATTATTAACGAACTGTTCCCAAATTTTCAATGAGATATCTCTAAATGCCAGTTGACCAGTTTTTTACCAGCGGTTTTTTTACAAAAGATAATACCAATATATATTTTTTAAATAAAATGAAAACAGTGTTACCAATTACTCACTAACTTATTAAATTCTTTTTTTAATTTCTAAATACTATCAATTCAAACATAGAATTATTATCAATTTTAATTTATAATAAAATTGTAATGAATTATTAGTGATTGCACAATAAGTAATATTAATATAATTGCAATTCTTAGTTTAACATTATCCAATTTTTCTAAACAACCACAAAATGTAAATAATTAACAAGGAACATTAATTCACTTCTTTGTCCTGTAAAAGAGAACATCCTTCAGATCAAGCAGATCGAACAGTTAGAGAGATCAAAGTAATTATAGTTATGTATCCTGAAAAGACCAGATTTACAGAAGAAATTGCTACTCAAATTCAATACGTACATAAAAGGATTGATACTAAATCCGGTCACTACTTTAAACAGCAACACTCTACAACGGAATGGGCCATTTCAAGCAAAACATAGCCCATGCCACGACCAGTCGTAGAATATTTCAATACATTCCCAAATTACCACAAAAATGATTTACCCTTTCTCGTTCATTCTATAAGGCTATATTACAAGAATTGGCATTGCTTTTTTCAATTTCTCCTTTCTCTTTGTTTTCTTCGGCTAAAAACATAGATACAAAGAATTGGTTCAACCGCAGAACAAGATAACGGTGGGAAAACATGAAAAACTGCACCCATGACAAGCAAATGATACATGCACAAAATGAAAGCAAAACCACCACACACTCGGTGCATAAGCACATACATGCTTAACTTGCAGCTGTAGTACATAAGATACAACGCAATCGAGGACCACCTGACTTGTCATCCTCATCATCATCATCATCATCATCCTCATAAATATTGTCATATTCATAGTTCATCACCACCTTCCCTGAAGTCTTTCCAGTTTCTTTTTTCATACTATTAGTATAGGTCGAATCTAGAAGGCACGTCATGTGATAAGCATGACAGCAGAAGAATACAGCAACTGATACCGTTTGTATAGACAAGGGATCAAAGCAAATGCAGCATCTAGCCCCTCCCCTGGTTCTTGATTTAACCTCCATAGTTTTCATACTTGGCAATCTCTCCATTGCCTGAGATGCCCGACTGCCATCCCGTTTGGCACGTGCATCATCTTCTTCATTGCTCAGGCAAACTGCACGTCTTGCCTCTTTATAGAATTTAATCAAGAGGTTTACACAATCAGCCTGTATGAAGCATATTCAGACCAAAATGTCAAACTCCAAATTCCTTGTTCCAATAGTCAAATTAAGAACTGCACAGGCGGTTACATGTATAAATACCTTGAGGATATCATTGCATCCATGTCTAAGAGATGTCTCAGTCCTGTAATCTGTGATAATTTTGACTAAACGATCCCTAAGCCTGCAAGGAAGATGGAGATGACCGAAATTATATACTGAACTCTAGTAAAAACACAGTCAAGAACTTATATTTGATGAAACTCAACAGTGAAAATATTCTATCAATCTGGACATTCAGCAAACATCAAAATACTATTTCAATCACTCTAGTAAAATGGAAGATGAAGAAAATTATATATTAAACTGTAGTAAAAACACAGTCAAGAATTTATGTTTGACAAAACACATTAATAAAAGTATTTGTATACTCTTAAATTTTTTTCCTTTTTTTCTTTGAGAAAGAAAGTAAGGTGTGATTCATTCTTTCACAAGCACAAAGGAGGTGACAACCCATTTACAATATCTGTATACTCTTAATATTCCTGTCAACATGGACATTCAGTATGCATGAAAATATTATTTCAATTACTCATAAAAAAAGGTATCCAAACTCTTTGCTTTGTAAAGAAGAAGGAAAACAACACCCTAAGAATTATTCAATTGAAACCTTCCATTTGGCTTTTACTGATGAAGACATTAGCGATTATCATCATTTAAGTTGAAATGAAATCAACTCTCAGCAGATTCTAATAGAACCACAGCGAAATTCCTAACAAATTCCGGAGACTCCAAAAAGAAGTGTAAGAAGTGTAAAAAACACAATTACTGAAGGAATGTTGAGAACAAATGAATTATCTTTTTGAAGTTCATTCAGAAACAGTATTTGTAAAGTCATTTCCATTTAGCATACTTTAAATGATTTTGTGAAGATGGTAGCCAAACAAATGAACACACTTCTCTTTTATATTTATTTCATCTTGGTTCTAAGAAGTCATTTTCATTTAGCAAACCTTTAAATGTGTTTGTGAAGATAAAAACTACACAACTCAACCAAATTCTCTTTAAACCATAATACTTCATTTCATAAATGTTCATGGGTTTGAAATGTTTTATTTCAATCTCATCCAAATTTTACTTGATATTAAACTTTCATATTTTCATGCTTGAGCTAAAAATAAATTTTTAAATGAAATCCATATAAATGGATCATTTGTCCCAAACATACCCAAAGTAAAAGATAAATCTCTGTTCAAGATTGGGAATGTCTAATTAAGAGCATTAAAATGTTGTAATGCGCTTTAATAATCAATTACAATGAAAATTTTTAAAATATTTAGTAGAAAAAAATAGAAGATGAATGCTGAAAAACAAGGCAAAAATAAATGAATGGATTTTATGATTGACTAAATTGAGGAATTTATTCAATACAAGTTCAATTAAATCACATTCAACGTCGCGAGATGCAAACCAGTCTGTAATTAGACGTTCAACCTCGGAAAGCTTACTAATCATCAAAATTAGGGTTACCCACATTGACAGCAAATTTAGGGATAAAAAAGGAGCTTCATAATGCCCAAAATTTGAAGGATGAAATTCTTATTTTTAAGAATTTCAACTTCCATGATTCATTCTTAAGCCTCTAGGCAAGCATACCAAGATCATTGTCAGTCTTATAGAACCATGCAATAGAAAACTATCCAGGGCCTGTTTAATTGTGGAAAAGTTTTCTGTTTTTCTAAATAAGCGAAAATATGTTTGGCTTGAACAAAATAAAACATGGTTTTCTCATAAAATCATTTTTTATTATTAAAGTTGAGTTTTCCCTAGAAACCCCAAACATGCGAAACTGAGACACGAGTAGTGCTGACCTTTTGCACCATCCAAACATAACCAACACCCTTCATCTTTTTTTTTGGCCAACTATGTGTGACACCCAAGCAGAGTCTCTCAGCCGAATCATCTCGGACGCAACTTGTGTCCAGAGACTCAATAATTTGCAGGATTCTGCAATTCACACCCAAGCAGACTGACCCCATTTATCAAATTGATTATACCCTCTTGTTTTGTCGCACATGCGGTGCACAGGGCTATTTTCTTTATGAGATGATAAATAAGCCCACTAGTAATTTTCCTAAAGCCATGTTTGGAACATATTTACATTGTTTATGGAATTAATTGAAAAATATACATTTAGTTCAGTTATGAGACGATAAAAATCTAATCCAAAATGACAAAATTGATTCCCTTGAATCCAAGCAGAACTGAAACAACATATTCAAAGTTTCAGCAATTTTGTTAAAATTTGAAATGAATTATTTCATTTTCATTTGGAATTCTCTAGTAGATCAATCCTTTATCACATTATTATTGCAGATTTCTAACACTACAAATAAAGTTAATTTGTTCAAATCTAAATTAGTTTAATTTGCAGATTTCTAACGCTCAAATAATAGTTTAGATTTATCTTTTAGCAAACATTTTCTATATGAATGATGACAATGAAGAAAAATTAGTATATTAAGTAATTTACTACTATGATGATAATATTATATTTTCGACAAACAAATATATCGAACATGCTAACTATAATTTGAATTGATTAATCAAACTATCATCAATGTTAAAAATAAGTGTAAGCTACACAGATGTTCTTGTGGTTTATGTATGATTATGACTAAATTCGTTATAAATCCAAATATTTTTACGTTAACATGCCACTTCTTGGAGTAACTCGAGAAAATGCTCTCTAGTAGGGCATTCTCCTGAGCGAGTCACTAACCTGCCTTTCCGTCCTTTGGCCGGCCGTTGAGGCGGTCCGTGTTGGGGGTTTATGATGTCATATGGGAGGAGGTTTCTGGCTGTGGAAAACAAATCGTATGATTTGGTATGTCTAGGAAGGAGACTCGATGGTTTGAGAATAAGTGAGAACGGAAGAGGGTTCAGAAAGTCGATTTATCTAGACAAAATAGAGTTTGAATGGCTTCTGGACGCACTATAAGATTTTTGCTGGAAGCGTAAGAGGGGTGTTTGGGCAAAACATTTGATACGTAGTAGATATGAGCTCTGGATTTCGTATGGTAAAAACTTCCGTCGGGAGAATATGGTGTTGACGATTCAATGGAACAGGAATGTGAAAAGAATTTTTTTCTCAAGCGGAGAACAGGGTAAGGTTTGGTGGAAGTTGATGGTTGCAATATTTGAACTTGCCAATAAACCTATTCATGCTCATGTTTCCAAATTGATAGCAAATAGAAATATGCAGAAGCCTGCTATGAGTGTTGCATCATTGAGGTCCCTGTGGAAAGCCACTTTTACATGCCCACATTGCTCGGAGCCGATACACTAATCGGGGGAAGTAGGAGGTGTGAAGTCGTATGCGGCGGCTCTGCAATCGAAGGAAGGAAAGGAGAAGCAGGTAGGGCAAACAGACTTGGCAGAGCAAGTGACCCGCATTTGGCCAGCTCTGAATCCACGAGGCCCAATGTTTTCTTAGAGCATAAAGTAAGAAGGGAGGGTGTCGGTGCTTTGGTAGGCCAAGCATAGAATAATAGAGCCGAGACTTTGGGCAAAAAACGTTATACATGGGCTGAAAAAGAAAAATGGATACCAAAGACCAGCTCGACCGAAGAAGACCATGGAGGAAATCACTTAAATCACATTGTGCGGCCTGTTAGTTTCAACCCGACCAGGGGCGAATCATCCGGTTTAAACTATTTGAAAATTATTTCGCCCAACACTGAAGAAACACAAAGAGAGTTCAAAGTTGTGGATGCCTTAGAGGAGGAATCAAAGAGGAGTGTGGAGGAAGGTTAAGATCTAACGGCCGATACGCATGACTTTAAGGCGGGAGAGGAAGAGGAAAATGAAGTAATGGCCAGACTATCTTCTATTACGGAATCGTAGGAGGAGGAGAGTGATGGGGATGGCATTAGTTTAGCAATGGTTTTACATGAAAATGAA
Source organism: Carica papaya (assembly GCF_054855325.1). Lineage (NCBI taxonomy): Eukaryota > Viridiplantae > Streptophyta > Magnoliopsida > Brassicales > Caricaceae > Carica > Carica papaya. Next base: position 11,111,726 of record NC_142310.1, read on the forward strand.
GTTCAGGCCCAAACAATAACATCCTCAGTCAACCCAAAAATGGAAAAAATTTTAGCCTTGAGTGTGGAAGGTATTAACCTAGTCAACAGGTATCCGGTGGACTGCTCACAGTGGATTACTCAGAACATTCAGAAGTTTAGCCGCATGATGGGGATATCAATGGGACGTATGGAATCTCAAGCCTACCTATTTTTTGCTGAAATAGAAAAAAGAAAAATAGCTAAAAAAGTTTTGGGGACAGTGGTATCTAAAGGAAAGAAAAAAACTTCTAATGGAACTTACAGGGAATTGAAGAGATCGGAAACATCTGTAAATTATGAAGGGAGGAGGAGCGAAGCTAGGAACAATGGGGGGAAGAGTACATTGTTTATAAATGATAGGTAAGATTAGTTTATGGAACGTGAGGGGAATAAATTGCAGAAACAAGAGGCTTATTATCAGTGGCTGTCTATTTAAGTGGAAGCCGGATATTTTGTGTTTGCAAGAGTCTAAAATGGAGATTTGTTCTGTGGAGTGCATAAACAGTTTATGGTGGATAAAGGAGAAAGGTTGGCATAGTATGCCTGCGAGTGGCACTGCTAGGGGCATCATTGTTATGTGGAGGGAGGATAGAGTAAATCTATTGATGTGGCGAAAGGGAAAACCTCTCTCTCTTGTGTTTTCAGAAATTGTATTGGAGATTTTGTGTGGACATTTATTGGTGTCTGTTGTTGTAGGAATAGGCAAGAAAGGGAAATGTTGGGGAGAGAACTTGAAGCATGTAGAAGCAATGGGGTGAGTATCTGATTATTAGAGGTGATTTCAACATGACCCTAAGGAGAGATGAGAGAAATGGTTATACAAATTCACATTCTGGATCCTAAGTGTTTAGAGAGCTGATTGACAATTTGAAGCTGGTTGATTTACTATTGTTTGGGGGACCTTGGACTTGGACAAACCTAAGAAATCAACCTGCTTGCTCACACATCGATAAGTTCCTCCTATCCCCAAATATGTTGATTAAACTCTCGGGTGTTGTGCAAAAAACCCTTCAACACCCTATCTCGGATAATTATCCTATCTATTTAGAAACGGATGGTCTACAATGGGGTCCCATTCCATTCCGAATTGATAACAAATGGCTAATTGATAAAGAATTTTGTGTTATTGTTGAAGAAAAATGGAGAAACACTAAGGTGAATGGTAAAGCTAGTTTCAGAATCGTCTATAAGCTGAAAGCTTTGAAAGCATGGATTAAGGAATGGGCTAAAGAAAAAAGAAAGAAAGATGGGAAAGAAGTATATGGTATGCTTAATTCTATCAATGAGATTGATCAAAAGGAGGGTATGGGTTTTCTAGAGGACGCAGAGTTGGATAGGAGGGATAATTTGAAAGCAAAGTTGTACAATCATCTAAAATGAGAAAAAATATCCTGGAAACAAAAGTCCAGGGAGAAATGGCTTCTGGAAGGAGATAAAAACACGAAGTATTTCCATATCATGGCTAACTAACGAAAGAGAAATAACTATATTGCAGATTTATGGATTGATGACAGAAAAGTGGCTAGTAATCAGGAGTTAAGAGATGCTGTCAGGGTTTTCTTTTCAAATCTGTATAAGGAAGAATTCGATAGGAGACCCACTCTTGATGGAATTAACTTCAAGGTTCTGTCTGAGGGTAGCAAGAAGATGATCAAGATGGAATTTAATGAAGATGAGCTTAAAGAGTCCTTATTTTTATGTAATGGTGAGAAGGCGCCGGAGCCGGATGGATTTAACAGGAAGTTTCTACAAAAGTGTTGACATGTGATAAAAGATGATGTAATGGAGATGTTTAGGGACTTCACAAAACCGGTAAGTTCGTGAAATCCTTGAATTTCACTTTTATTATTCTTATTCCCAAAAAGAAAGATGTCAAGAACTTCAATGAATTTATACCAATAAGTTTGGTGGGGTACATCTACAAACTCATCGCAAAGGTCTTGATTAAAAGACTTTCTAGATTCTTAGAGAAATTATTGGGGAAAGTCAATATGCGTTTGTGAAAGGGAGGCAAATGAGGTGGTGGATAACTTGGTAGCTCGAAAAAAAGAAGGTTTGACATGTAAACTAGATATGGAGAAGTCTTATGATCATGTCAGTTGGAAGTTCGTGGATTATATGTTGTGTAAGATGGGTTTTGGCCACAGATGGAGGTTATGGATACACACTTGTATGACTACAACATCTTTGTGGTCCTTTTTAATAGAGGACCATCAAACTTTTTTAATGCATCAAGGAGTCTAAGACAGGGTGATCCTCTATCACCGCTGTTGTTCATTTTGATCATGGAAGCCTTTAACGGATTGTTGAATAGGGCGAAAAATCTGAAATTAATTCAAGGGGTTAATGTGGGAAGAGGCAGTTCAAATATTGAGATTTTCCATCTATTTTTTGTAATCGATACTCTAATATTTTGTCAAAGAATCTACTACACTTAAGATGCATTTTGTTATGTTTTCAAGGTGTCTCGGGATTAAAGATAAATTTGCAGAAGACGGAGCTGGTCAGAATCGGGGGAGAAGGGAATGGTAGACTGTTTGCAGATGTGATGGAATGCAATGAGCTGTCTTTGCCGATTAAGTATTTAGGGATGCCCTTGGGTGCCAAGTATAAAAATAAATCTACTTGAAATCCAGTTGTTGAATTATTTGAAAGGAAATTTGCTAGTTAGAAGAGGAATTTTTTGTCCAAGGGAGGCAGACTCACTCTTATAAAAAGTACTATGGTCAGCTTACCTATTTACTATTTATCTATTTTTACCATTCCGATTAATATTACTAAAAAATTAGAAACCATTCAAAATAGGTTTTTGTGGGGTGATGATGAGGAGAACCGGAAATTTCATTTAGTTAAATGGGAAGAGGTTTAAAGGCATCCCAGATATGGGGGGTTGGAAATTAGGTCCTTAATGGATTTAAATGTGGCTCTACAGAGGAAATGGTTGTGGAGATTTTGTTTGGAGGATGAAAGATTATGGAGGAGGATAGTTGCAATCAGGTGGGGTGATCTGAATTGGGATAACAAAGGGGGAGAGAGATCTGGGAAGCAGCATGGCAGAAGTTTGTGAAAAAAAAATCCTGATGCAATGGCCTAGTTTCCATGACAATCTGTTGTGGAAAATTGGTAGGAGTAACAGAATAAAATTTTAAAATGATGTCTGGATTGAGAATAAGAGCTTGAGGAGTAAATATCCGAGAATTTATACTATTGTGCACACAAAAAACATGTTGTCCCAAGATGCTTACAGAATGTATAATGGCAGTGTGGTTTGGTGGATAAATGTCTCAAGAAATCTACAAGATTGAGAAGTCTGTGAGTATGAAAGCTTATTGCAGTTGCTAGCTTCACAACAGATAAATCTTGTGGATGATGGAAATTAGAAAAAAAACGATAGTTTTTCAGTGAAGTCCTATCATAGTCAGATCACCAAGAAAAATCTTGAAAGGATACATCATTTTCCCATGAGGCAGGTTTGGAAAATAAAAGTCCCACCAAAAATCGCATTTTTTGCTTGGGAAGCCTGCAGGGAATGTATACTAACTATTGACAAATTAAAAGTTAGAGAGCTTTATATTCCAAACAAATGTTATTTATGCATGAAAGCAATAGAATCGTGTAATCATGTATTGTTGTGGTGTCCTGTGACCTTTGAGTTGTGGAGCCTTATTTACAATCTCCTTGGTATTAATTGGGCAATAGCTGGGTTTATACAGGAGAAATTGTGGGATTGGGATGGTGTGCACTTTGATAGAAAGATGTCAAAAATGATTTTATTAACTATTTTTCGGGTTCTACGAAAAGAGAGAAATTCTAGAGTTTTTAAGAGTAAAGAGGGTGATTTGCATAGATTAAAAAATAAATGAATGCATTATTTTAGGTCTATTCTATTAGAACATGACATAATTAGTGATAAGAATTTTGGATATGTCATTGATCCACTAACTACATTGTAAAACTTTTGTAATGGGTGGTACTCCTTGTTTCTTGATACCATGTTAATATATATTCGTTACACTTTTTATTTTTAAAAAAATGACTAAATTCGTTATTTTTAAAAAAATAAATTATCCTAACATAACAAATATATCAATTATTTCTGTCATTTTTAATCCAGTTTATTATTAAAAATTAAATGATAGTTAAATATATGTAATATATTATTCATTTGATTGTAATATAGCAAAAAGTTACAACATTACAACTAATTCGCATAAGAGAAACAAAAAGAAAAAAGAATACGAATTTTAGCTTATATGATAATAATAAACAACATGTGCAAGGACTGAAAATGTGTATGATAATATATTCTTTAAATATGTATCTAAAAAATGTACTTTAATGTAAGAAATAACTTGTTATTTTAGGAAAATAATAAGCCTAGTTGTAATTCTACTCGAACGGTAAAGATCCCTAAGTAAGTTATCCTAAAAACTCTTATGACTGCTTTAACTATTATGGTTTGGTTAGATAGTTATTATTAAATATAAGGAATACAAACATATCTAAAATGCTAGTACTTTTAATTGTAAGTTATAAAGAATTAAATTAAGTAGGTGTTTTAGAACTAAATGCATCTTGTATCGTTTTTATTTCTAAAATACTGTTTTCTTAAACTTAATAATTAAACGTCTTTGCCTAGCAAAACAAAAGTATAAAAGAATAAGAAAACAAAAACTCAAAATACTTTTATATAATCAATCAGGACCCTAATTCTCATGGACAGCAAAACAAAGGCAAAACAAAATTATCGCTAAAAGCATGCATGATGATTTCAATATAAAACATGCCCATTTTAAGATGTACAAAAGATTGAATTGATATGTTTCCGAAACGTTAGTAAAATTATATTGAGAAGCAAAATATGCAAGGTATAGAGAAAGATATAGTCATTAAGAAAATTAAAAGAAAAAAGCAAAAGAGAACTAGAAGAGAAAAAAAGGAATAGAAACATCATGGTCATCAAACTAACCGAGGTATCTCCAAGCCATTGGGCACCATATTTACAATGTATAAAGGATCAAGATTGCCAACAGTGTGCTCCAACAGCAAGCCCACCTGCCAATTGGTAACAAAATGCTTTAGAAAAACTCGCAAAATATTCTCGCATATGCTACTGTGAACATATTTTTTGAATTATTGCCTTTACCATTTCAGGTTTGTCAAGACATTGCTTTATCAATTCTTCCCAAAGCTCATCATCATGCTGCATAGTCACAAATTCTACTGCCTGCACATAACTTTTAACTAAGTCAATAACAACTAAACCTAAAAACTCACCAGAAACGCTTTTTGAAAGAAGAAAGAAACAAGAGAAAAGAAAATTAACTAGAAAAGATATCCAGAAAGAGCAGAAGATTTTGCCAGACAAAAAATGTAAGGTACCTCTTCTATATCACCCAGTTCATTTATGATGACAGCAAGAGCTTGCTTGGAATTCCCCATTCTTCCGAGGATGAAGACTTGCTCCCTTAACAGATTTCTTCTGATGCATATTTCATATGCCTAAGGTTTAATTTCAATGTGTCAATCCTTAGATAAGAAATTAGGTAATCATTCTCATTGTCAATTTATTGACTGCTTCTACCTTCTCAAGCATGTAATGTTGACTGCTACGAAGGAATGGAAGTAGCATCTTTTGATCATAGTCCGCGTACAATTCCACCTTTCACAATAATAAAACAGGTAATAAAGTTTTTAGATTAGACCACCAAACACATTTTCCCACATAGACAAGAGTGAAGACAAAGAACAAACATCTAAATTCAGGTGAACAACAAACAGTATTTAGGTGAACCATAAATAATTCCTTTGACCAATAAGAAAGTGAATATGAACACATTGTGAAAGCAATCAAAACTAAGTCCAGTGTTCTTCATACCTGCAAATCATGAAAATCCTTTCCTGCGTGTGGATTTACTTCAAATAGTGAATGTAGGTATAAATGCAAGAAATATCTTGAATCACATTTATTGCTGGCATTTAGAAGTTTGGAAACAACTTCAGTTGGAGTTATTACGTCCTTATTTTGGATGAATAAAGGAACAGCATGCTTGCAATCAAGCATCATCAGTTGGACGACCTATAAGTACATATCAGAAAAAAAGGTCAAGTGATTTATATAATGAAATTTTTAAATGAGAAAAATGCAACCAAAACTCCCTTGCTCAAGGGAAAACACAGAAAGACATTTAACCCTCCTGTTAAGAAGACATCAACATTCGTTAACCATAGAGGTTCAGAACTTTAAGTATGGGGAAAAGTCTGCTATTTTTTTTTTTTTTTTTGTTTTGTCATAGATCATATCCACCAGAGAATCAAAAATGTCCACATGATTAGTAATAGATTGACCCAAGAGCTGCTTGCAAATTGAAAAGGTTGCCCATTCATTTAGACACTGAAATGAGAAATGTGCTGAAAAAGTTTCCTTCTCACTAGAACAGCTTAAATAGGAAAATTGCCCCTGTACTGTTTTTATTTTTATATTTTAAGTCCCTACGATTTTTCCAATCTAAATTAGTCTTTGTACTTTTAAAATTTTTCTAAATAAACACCCCCATTTGACAGACATCATCCGACTGTTAAGTTAATGCCACGTGGCCAGCTATGTGGTGTTGACTTGCCATCCAACCATGAGGTGAATATTTTTTTTCACGTCATGCTCCATGTCATCAAAGGTGGGCTGCCATTTGAGAAGCACGGTAGCTTTTCCAAATTAGAGAAATTAATGCTTCCCTTCCTTACGTGAGAGAAGCTTGAGGAGCAGAGATAAGAGCTGGATGAGTGAGGGAAGCAATGGCCACGGGTCTCAGAAGAGAAGCTCATGGCCACCAAAGCTGAGAGAAAAGCAACCAATCTGCCGAGCTGTTGGAACAGCAGAAGACGAGAGTAGCAGCAGACACCTGGAGGTGCAAAGAAGCTGGGACATAAGCCTGTTTAACCTGTATATATATATATATACACACACACAAACCTCCAGCTTATTCTGGTCTTTTGCTTGCAGAAGTTGGTCTAGTATTTATAACATATATTTTCTTTCTCTATATGTATACATATAGCTATATATCTCAAATATATATTCATCTCTTCCTAAAATCCTTTCTCTAAAACTTAATTTCCTCTTTTGCAAATTATAATTGCTTATAAATCAAAAATTTCTGGTGGGCGTAAACACAATGTGCATGAACTCCTCTGTATATTCCCCTAGTCCATGCAGTTGTACCTTACACCCATATGAACTCCTCTGTATCTTCATTCGGGGAAAAAAGGAGACAAATGGGATTTGTTCAGAGTGGTGGAAGGAGAGTTTCCCGGAATGGTCATTAGCAAAGCGTTTACGACGCCTATGCCATTTTTTTTTTAGATAAAAATCAAGTATAATAAGCATAAGGCACCAATAGGGTGCTGCCCCTGTACAGTATATTTACATGTCAGTTAAAACATCAAAACTTTCCCAAAATCATCCCACTCATATACATCATGCCTCAGAATTAGAGTTCAAAAAGTATGTATCCACCTATCTCTAATTCTGCCAAAATCTCCCATACATCCGTCAAACGCTCTGTTGTTCTTCTCTTTCCACACCATCTAAAAAATAGTTAAATGAATTAGTTTTACAATTTTCGACTTCTTACCAATCCCATCCCAAGCCCAAAGTTCATTTTACAATTTACGATGCCTATGCCAAGGATTTCTGTATTCTCAAGCTCTATTTTCTTTTCCAAGTTTTAGAAGCCATGGAGAAGAAGGTCCTCGGTATTTGCTTCAGTCACCAGGTATATATATAATATATATGTATATATACATATAATCATCTCCAGGCATATATATAGGGGTGAAAATAAAAATTGTAGTTATAATAGTAAAACTTTTTGGTTAATTTTGTGAACATGCATGTGCTGTGCACAGCACTGGGGGGAGTAGAGTTGGGAAATCGCGTACAGGACAGGATATTGGGCTGAGGAAGGTGAAGATTGTGATTAATACAATGGTGTTTAGGCTCCTACTACTTCTCTCTTCTTCTGTAGTTTTGGACAGCTTGCCAGTTCCATTCATTTCTCTCTTGGCTTTGGTAACTGTGAGCTTTCTCTTTTGGAACCAGTGGCCGTGTACTTCTCTCACTTGCCCAGAGCTTCTCTCTGCTCCTCAAGCTTCTCTTACCTGTGCTTCTCAGCGAGGAAGGAAAGCATTAATTTTTAATATAGAGAAGCTAGTGTGCTTCTCAGTAGCTTCTCAAATGGCAGCACTCTAATGACATGGAGCATGATGTGAAAAACATTTTCAGATCATCATTGAGTAGCAAGTCAACGCCAATGGCCAGCCACATGACGTTGACTAACAGTCAGATATTGTCTGTTAAATGGAGGTACTTATTCAGAAAACATCTAAAAATAAATGGACTAATTTAAGGACTTGAATAGAAAAATAAGAGTAATAGAGAGGCTATATTCCTATTTAAACCTCACTAGAACAAATAACTGAAAATACCTAACCTAATAGCACATGAAGATACGACTCGTCAAATGTTTAACCTGAATTTTCATTTCCGTACCTTTTCACGAATGGCATCATGTAAGTTGTGTTTCTCAATGAATTCAAATATATATGGTTTCATAAGCTGCAGAAGAAAAATAAAACAACGTACAGAAGCAAATCAGAACAGATAGATATAAAACCTTGCCAAGAAACTCCAAGTGCTCCACCAATAGATACATTCACTTTGGCAAGAGTTTCTATTACACTTACATCAGCATAAAGTGAAAAAGCTTTTTCATACTGCCCATCAATCACATACAATTCTGCTAGTGCCTGACACAGGAAAGGATAGAATGGTTGATAAAGAGAAATCAATAAATTTAATAGCTTTTGACATAACACAAGTATCAGAATAACCTCTTTGAGGGCATCAGTCATTGATGATGTATTTAGCTGAGGCTCTATGGCAGAAATAACAGGCAGAGCAGAATAAATTGCAGGTGGCCAAGATTTAACAGTTGATAAGAGATCCTTGTGGACAGATGGATTAGTAGCTAGTGCCACTAGAGCAACCTAAAGCACATCAAAGAAAAATCCTCAAGTCCTTACTAGTGAAAATAGAGATCGCATGTAGTAGCAAATGTTTTGCCTTAAAAACCTCATAAGCAGTATCACGCAGTCTCGGGTTTTCTGTTGGCATGTATGGTACAAGTACTGGAAGCTGCCGGAGATGAGCAAAGTGGAACACCCATCTATAAAACGAAACCAGCAGCCAGTTACTAATACTAACATACAAAAGAATTACCACCAGCCTCAGCTTGCTGGTTGAGTACTTCCCAAGATAAGGGTTGGACTCGAATACCCAGGCTGTGCACCTTGAAATGGGTTTGAAACAAAAAAGAAACATATATAACACTTAGAAAACAATGGCTTTTTAGTACCTCTCCCATGCTGAAGAAGACCCTCTCAACAACTTAGGACACAATGATGCAGCTTCAGCATACTTTCTCTCCACGATCAAATGATCAAGGTATCTAGAGCCCACCTATTCAATAAATAAACAATCATATAAGTAAACTAATTAACATTGAAATTGAAAGCATCAACTAAAAGAGGACCAGTGAAACAATCAGATGGTAGTGTTTAACTACAAAAAAATATAAAGCAACAAAAGCCAAGTGAAACAAAACACTAAATATCAATTATAACAAAAAATTTTACGAAAAGAAAAGAATGAGAAAGATTGAAAAGAAAAAATGGCACAACAGGCATAAATGCAATATCCTTACCCACCAACAATAGAGGGAAGAAACGTGCTTCCACAGCATTGAGCAATGACACAATTGACTCTTTCTTAAAATGTTTCAGTGAACTTTTTCATAATTTCTTCTGTCATTAGACATTAAACAAATCTATTTGCACTTAAGGAAGTATTAACTCGGTTTTTCTAGGATATTGCTTCTGTTACTGAATATTGATGAAACAGTTCAGATGTGTGAGAAGAGGAACTGGAAAAACAAGAAGCCAACATTTGTTAAGGAGAACCTAGAATAAGAATATAAGAAAGCATATCTAACAAGCTACAGAATACAAGGATCTTCTTTTCAATGGCAGGACCAAGATAAAGGATGAGAGTGGCCTCCTGAGGAGAAAAATAACCACTCTTCAAGAAAACATAAAAACTGCCAGCCAACAGCTGGACAGAAAATCTAATAAAAAATGAAACTCAGTAACCAATAATCAATGTTAAAAACCATATAAAATTAACAGACAGTGTTGTGATATTTTTTTCTTAAACAAAAAACAGAGTATTGTGATATGTGGAGACATTTGGAACCGTCCAGTACCAAACAGGTAACGTAATTTAACATTCAAGCCGTCTTTCATAAACAATGTGACCATATGAAATGTCATCATCAACAAAAAGGTGAAATATTTTGATGCCAAAACTAACTTTTAAGTAACTAAACTAAAGTTAAAAGTATTCATAAATGTGTATATATTATATATATTAATATATAAATAAAATTAAAAAAAAAAATTATTTAAGACAGAAAGAGAAAAGATATCCTTCATTGATCGAGGAAAAGCCATCTAATAAGATCATTCAGATGGATTCATTCTCAAACAAACAACCTTAGTTAAACAAAATCCATCCACAGTTGTGTAGTGAAGGCCTATGTATTCCTGTTTTTTTTCCCCATAACCTACCATCCTAACAAATTGAAGTTAGATCAAATCAACAACCTCATACACCTATCACTGTTGTCAAGGACGGAAGTACAACTGTGAACCAAAGGCCAGGGACATGGCATATATTCCATAGCAGAGAAGAAAATACAATCCACACATTTGTAAATACCTCATCAACGAGTTCACTTCTACCTTGACCTGCCTCAACTGCTGCCAAAGCTTTCTCATGAAACCCATGCTGAAGAAGCCAAGCAATATGATCTTCAGCATCCCTAACAATAAATAATTCATTAATTTCCAAATTTTTTGAAGAAAACCTCTTTCAAGATTATTGGTGAAGAAATTGGTGGATAAAAAAATATATCCGGATATAAAATATAATCAACAATATAGAAATTGCAGTGATATTTATTGAACAATAAGTTGCACCCAACACAAAAATATATATAGAAACAAATATCAGAGCTTATTGATAAGATCTGCAGTGATCATTCATCTACTTGTTTATCAAAAACTGTTACTAAGTAATTGATGTTTGATTCAAGAGTTGCATGTCCAAATGGAGCCAAATGTACTTTTTTTTCAACCATTCAAAATGGATGCTTACCCCATCAATTTGGCTCATATATGGAAAGTCAAGAATGTGGCATGAAAGAACTTACCTACGAAGGCATCTTCACAGAGTATTATCGCTTTGTGGGATGAGAGCAGGTTTGATTTGGAGACCAAGTGCATGGGGGTGTATTCCATATCTGGGGTCTCGAAATGTAGGGCGGCAGGTTTGGTGCTGAGTGTTTACTGGCTTTATGAAAGAGACGAAGGTAAGGAGAGTGTAGCATTGTGAAATGATCTTGAGGTGGTCTGTAGTAGGTGAGGTTTCCTATGAGTAGTTTGGAGTGACTTTAATATTGTCCTCTTTACCCATGATAGACCAGGGAGTTCTTATTCTCGAGCGTGTATTGCAGACTTTAGGGGGATTTGGGATAGATTCAACCATATTGATCCTCCCTTGTCAAGTGAGGAGTATGGAGACTTGGTCCAATTTGAAACAGAAGCCAAAATTTTTCTAGAATTGATCACTTTATTGTCTATGCTTCTTTTGATTCTGAGGTCCCTAGTCTTGCATCTTAGAAGTTTTCCCTTAACCGTCATGGTGAAGTTTTTAGTTTTCTACTGAACCAAAACATTTAGAATCTCATTTATAGACAAATTAGTTCTTTAGGTTTAATTATTTATTTCAAACTTCTCTTAATCTAGAAAATTCAGAGTCTGTCTGGGTACATGGTGCAAAGGGTTCAGAGCCTTATCAATAGGCTTGGGAATCAACATGGAATAGTATATAATCCTACATTTAGGAACCAAATAAGCTCTAACTACCTGTGGTGAACCAAAATGCACGAAGACAGTTTTTCTCATTATCTAAATACATTGTGAGAGGCAAGTAATGCTTAGTAATGCCCATAAGATAAACATGGTTTAGGGTGAAAGTGTTTTGGCCAGAACATTTAAAGGTTGTTGGCATTAGGTGGTTCTCAAAACTTACTAAGGATCAGTCCTTAGGTGAGGCTGAACCTAATGAGGTGTCAAGAAGAGAGAATCTCTTTTCTGATGTAATAGGACATGAAGGAAATACACAGGAAGCAAAAGGTGATGCATGATGGAAGAAAATATGTTGTTGGTGATGCATGAGGGTGGAAAGAAGGCTGAAGCAGAGGCGCAGGGAGGAAAACAAATGGGTTCAGCAGTTTTTTGGTCTGATCGCAAATCTCTCAGTTTTGGAAAGTTAAAATTTCTTTGAAAAAGTGGGTAATGGTGAATAATAAGAAGGTATGACTTGATAAGGCAATACAGAAGAAATGTATTTTCTGGAGTATAATTCATTGTTATTATAATTGATCAAGGTGGGCCTTGGGAGATCTTTTGGTAGAAAAGTTAAAGTTCCCAAAATGCTAGGTCAGCTTGGAAAATAGTCTCTGACAGATCTGGGCTTTCGAATTCTAAAGCAGAAAATTTTGTTTTTAGGACTCGACCCACTTAGGAGTATGGAACCCAGTAAGAAATCAAAATGAGCTGAAAAAATATAAAATAACTGAACAGGTCTCAGCTCCTCGAAAAGCCCAACAATTACAGATTCTTATCCAAGGTTGAAATCAACTGTAATTGCATATTCAAGGATCGCTGCTGTTATTCCATAAACTACTGAAGGAAGTGACATAGCAGCTGCTTCTCTGAATGTTGAGCAGAATTGTGAATCTACATGCATGGCAAGGAATAAGCTATCTGCAGTCAGCTTGACAAAAAGTAAATAGGAGGGAGAAGATAATATTTAGAGTAGTGCTTAGGAAGAATCTGAGGACTCTCTCCCCATGGTTCATCCTTTGATTTTGAGAATGATCTTGACGAAGATGAAATTCTAAATTTCTTTATTCTGGAAGACACTATCTCTGGTATCCCATGGGAAGTCATGAGAATTGTTGCTGTCCAAAGGGCAGGAAATATAACATGTTTTAGACGAAATTGCTTCTTTGTTTAGTTAACATGCCCCCATGGGCTCACTAACAACTGGTTTCATTATTTCGGGTCCACTATTTTAGAACATAACATCGAATACTTTGATGATCTTGACTCTATAGTCGATTGTTTAATCGATTTATAAATTTTTTGTAATGGGGTGATGCCCCCTTGGCACATTTACTTCGATACAACTGCATACTTTTATTTCAAAAAAAAAAAAAAACATGTCCCCATGGGCGACGAGGATAGATGTTTGAGTATGAACCAAACTATTGGAGAACACTTGTCCAGATCTCTAAGCTAATCATAACCATAATCTTATGCAAGGAATGTAACTTCCTTCTTCAATCCTTAATATTCCTTCCATTCTTCCTTGGCTTGTTAGTGATCCAATGGATTCTCAAGACCCCAAAACCATGACTGCCAAGTAAAAAAGGACGCTTCCATTTCTAAGGTAACAAGGTTTTGAGATTATAATGGAGCCCTAATGAGATGATTAGTAAGTCAGACTTTAGATGAGTGAAACAGTTAGATTGGGAAGTAAGAGTTAAATCTTGTCCTAAGACATCATAGGAGAAAAGAGCACCAATCTTTAGCTCGAGAGATTAGCTTCTAATATGTTTTATGGAGAGTTAAAGGACTGTAGGGGTAAATCACTTCCCATTAACGTTATCAATTGGAATGTCAATGGCTTGGGTAATGTCCTTCAGAGGAAGAAGATTAGGGAGGTCTTCTCTAGGATTGGTTGGACTTTCTCTTCTTTTAGGAGATCAAGATGGCTAGTATTTTATACATTGCATGTCCATAGTGTTTAGGACTCTATATTTAAGGGTTGGGTTTGAAGTCCTTCTTTTGTGGTTTCTAGATGTGGGATACTAAGGTAGCTTCTTCTCTTGATTCTATTGAGAGTTCTTTTTCTATCTCAATTCTTCTGGATATAATTGGGAAGGGTTATGAGGGGTGGTCCTAGAGTGCCTATAGGAGGAGTTATCTTATGTGTCAAGACTATGCAGTCCTTTTGTGCTTTAATGGTGACTCCAATGTCTGCAAAGACTCGTCTAAGTAGCTGAATAAACAGACCATTTCCAGCATGAGGGGTTTCAATTCCTTTACTCATGACTTTAAGAGAACTCTCTCTCTCTAATGCTCAATTTACCTGAAAGTGAATATGAGTAGAAATGTCTTCTCTCAAATTGATCGGTTTCTCGTTTCTATAATTAGGACGACAATTTTCCCGACTTAGTAAAAGAAGTTCTTCCCCTTACAGTCTCGGATCATTTCCCTACCCTCTTGGAATTTAGTCACATGAAGTGGGCCCTACTCCCTTCCCTTTTAAAACAATGTGGTTGCCTGATGAAAATTTTAGCAAGAAATAATTACAAGAGCTTTTTTGAGAGAAAAATTATGTAGCCAGCCAATACTCAAACCCGAGGTCTCTAACCAATAATTGAGCATTTCAACCACTACAACCACATAGCATCTTCTGTGAAATAATTATAAGAACTTACCTGGGTTTTGCAATCACAACATCCTTTGGGGACACAATATAATACAACGGCTCATCACCAGCTGCCCATTGACCACCAGCATAGCTGCTACCTACATTCATGGGAAACAAGTAGAAATGTGAGTATAATTTATCTCCCGATCCCATAAAATACCCATATCTTTTTTATATACTAAAATACATTTAAGAAAAGAAAAAAAATTAAAAACCTGAGAAAGGAGCATGAGCAAGGGAATAGTCCTTCGCCTTGTAGTGCTCAAAACCATGAACAGGTAAGGCGTCTGTTGCAAGTTCATCATTGTTCCAAGTTACAATCCGAACTTCTGGTCTCTGGGCATTCCCCTGTTTCAAATAGAGTTACACATATCAGCATATCCAATGAGATTAAGAGAGTTGAATGCAAGTTTACCTTTTAAAAAGAGCATTATAATTACTTTCTTTTTCTCAAAAGGAAAAAGAAAATAATGATAAGACAACTAGCTCTAAGTTTCATCTGTGAGCAAAACTAAACTAAGAACCACATACTTTTATCCAGAAACAGAAAGAGAATAAAACCAAAAGAAAGAGAGGCTACCAGCTGCTAATCAAATATCAACAAAATTGATGAGCATGGAATTTTGAAGGGTCAGTGACCCGAAACAACAGTGAAGTTTTTTTTTATAGGAAAGAAAGAAAATTGTTCGGCAATAAAATACAGAATCTGAAGTCAAAAGCTAAAGAACTTCTAGCAGTAATTTCCTCTAAAAAATTCCTAAGTTTTTAATCAACTGGAAATAAAGAATGCTTTACCAAAGAAATAGAACTCCTAATGCTAAACTAGACTACGGAAATGCATTTCACATGAGAAAACTTACATAATTTACCAGTTCAACATGTAAAGATCTATGCTTTTGCAGGATAGCATGGAGATAATAAGCAAAAAATAATATCGAAAATACTTTCATTTGCAACCCAAACAAATGCCAATGTCCAAATCTAGTCCATCCAAGTAATATTAGGGAACCCCGGCAACATGTCTTAAAGCATACGGACAAAGTACCTGTCTTGACGGCACTGTGCTACTAAATTCCTTCTCTCCATCTCCATCCCCAGGAATATAAGCTAGAACAACCAAAGAATCACCAAAAGGAGCAATTCCTGATATATAATAGCTGGTCTGAAAAGATGCCACAATATCGACCTGGTTAATGCTAGACATCTGAATCTGCCTGTATGTCCCGTTGACTCCCTTATACTGATTTGTTCTTATCGATGCAATCTTAACTGATGTTCCCCATCCAATCACCAAAAGAGTATCATCCTGAATGCAACTAAATGAGAGTAAGAAACTATATGAATTCTACGAATCAACATACTCATGCTGATCACAGAAAGTGCAAAGTAGAACACAAATGAAATATTAGACACAAGCTCAATCCTTCAGACTGCTACTTGAGAAGTGTACTACAATTGCAGGAAGCCTGCCAAGTGCATGTAAATCCCTCAACACTGTCCCCATGTTACCATTTAAAACTAAGCTTAAATGTACTTCGATAATTAACATTCAACTGACCTGCCAAACCAAGTGTGGGAGCAAAAGCTCAGGACGTGGGCTTCCTCGTGGTCTCTCAATAAATGTAATTCGCTGATCATTTGAAGCATCATAAACTTTTACACCAGCATCATTAGCCCAAGCAATGAGACTTGTTCTCCATTTCACTGCATGAATAGGACCTTCACCGGAGTGCAAAACCTAAAAACATTAACTTTGTAGCATTCAGCAATCAAAGCATTCAATACACATTTCTTACAAAGCTATCAAATAATAGCCCAACACAAACCTGGTCTCTGTAGCCAAGCCACTTCTTCATGTTAAAATATAAATGACCTGCTAAACCACCAGTTACAAATCTTCTAGAAGCTTTTCTTGCGTAATCTGGATCCAGGGCAATGGCCTTCATTGGACGATGATATTCAAACTTCATTTTCTCATCACTAAACAGGCTGTTTATCACAACAGATCCATCATCTGAACAGCTTCCAATATATTCACCATCCAAATCAAAGCTAAGGTCATTCACAGGAGCGGTATGAGTACGAAATTCCTTAACCTGGAAAGAAGAAAACAAGTAGAATTTCAAAACTCAAGCAAGGCCTCAAGTGGGAGACGGAACAGCCAAATGAAACCACGTACCATTACTCCAAAGGCAGTTATCACTTATTTTGAAGTGCTAAAAAAAGTAATCTTTTAAATATTATAATGCAAGACTTCAAACAACTTAAAAATAGCATCATTTACATTTTCCACGATTTTTTATCATACAGCATCTATTGAAAATTTGTAAAGAAGAGAATGGTTAAGAAATTGCTGCAGTTGCATAATTTTGGTAATGATCAGCTCTTAACTTGAGCAGAAAATCAACATTCTGGGATTAGAAAAAGTAAAGCAGACTCTGAGCGACTTCACCAGCGCGGGCGGAAATAATTTCTTATATAGCTAAATGCGACAACGAAAGCCTAACCCATCAGTAGAAAGGACAAACAAGCTGAAGAACCTCCAAAGTACTTGATTCACGCATTTAAGAGCAGGTAAAAGCAGAATTATTATTAAAACTGGGATCAAACAAGCTGGAATTAACAACTTAAAATCATTCTGCACATCAACTAATTAACCCAAAAAACCTAGATTAGCGGAAGCATTAGCTAACCTGATTCCCCAAGAAATCAAGGATATGAACGGTGCCATCGTGAGTCCCCAGCGCGATCATACGCTCCGCAACGGCAACACACGACGCTGCGTCGCTAGACAATAAGCTCGGTATACTACCGCCCATCCTCTGGTACTTGAGTCTCGGCTCCTCCTCCTCCTCCTCCTCCTCTTCTCCATCCTCTTCTTCTTCCGATTCTTCTTCTCCCTCCTCTTCTCTCTCATCATCTCCCTCTACGCCGTTTTCCGACGGTACCGGAGCCATTTCCGTACTGTTCCCTGTCCTTCTCGGTACGTGTTGTCTCGATTTCGATCGATCACAAGAGGAAAGAACGGAGAATAATTGAGAGGTGGATTCGTATGAGTGGTTTGGTTGTTGTCGTCCTTGTTGTGTGTGTATGTATGTTTTTTTTTTTTTTTCAAAAAAACAAATGAGGGTTTATGGTTAAAAAAAAACCGCTTCTCTGTCATGAATTATTAATTTACAAGATAACAAAGGCTTCATGACGAGTCATGAATGCCACCTCGCTTGCTTTTGTTTTTCGTTTTCTTTTTTTTTTTTTTAATTTTTAAATTTTAGTGCTTTGAATTCTTCTCAAATTATATTTTCTGTTTGGGTCGTTGTTTGAAAATCAAACATGATATGCTGAAATTTGATAATATCAAATTATTCCATAACTCTCTATACTATTTAATTTTTTTATTCCACGTTTTTGTTTATTTTAATTACGTACTTTAAAATTTTTATTATTAATAATTAAATACGTGATTAATAAAATATCAAAATTATAATATATTACTAATAATGTAATGAAAAATTTTATGTCATTAAAAGTTAAATATAAATACAAGATTATAATTGATAAAAAATAATATAAAAATTTAGATAGAAAAATTAGTTAGTACACGAATTTATAAGATATTTTAATCATTCTATTCTATTTTTTCTGTTTTTATTAATTCAAATTAAATTATTAAAAAAATAATAGTAATTAGAAAATAAGATGCATATTTTTTTTATACAAGTTTAACACATGCATTGGATTTGATAAGAAATTAAGACAATACTTAGTAAAAAAAAATTATATTTGATCTTTTAATTTGTTGATTTATCCCAATTAAAAATATTTATGCGTTAAAAAATATTATTTCTTTTCGTATAAGTTATATCTTATTTGAATTATTATAACTTTATTAACAAATTAATGAGTTAAATTATATGTTTTATTAATTCAAACATTATAAATTAAACATTTTGAAAACGAAAAATTCTATAATTTTTATAAGATTTAAAGTTGCACTTTTAAACAAATTAAAATTGTAAATAAAAGTTAAAGATATAATTTTTTATTTTTTTATTATTTATTTTGAATTCTTTTAATTTTAATATAATTCCTATTTTAATATAAAAAACAGAGTAGATGATCAATAATAATCACAATGTTAAATATTCATTGACATTGCTACTAAGTTTTTGAATAAGTAGATGTGAAATTTGGAAGTACAAAAATTAAGATATTATTCTTATCGCAAAACTTATAATATTAAAATAATTTTATTTTGTTTGAATCTACTTTTAAATATATGGTATGATTTTTTTATTATTCTCGCATGGTTCTTAAAATTATTATTTTTTTTTTATTTTTACAAACTATCGAATTCAGTGGTAAAAAATTTTGCTTCCATTTATATTCTCACCATTTTTTTTAATCTCATATTTGTCATAGATTAACTAAAAAAATAATATAAATAATAGAAATATACAAAAATAATTAAAAAATAAGAATATACAAAAATAATTTTATTTTTTCTTTAATTTCGTTTATTTAATTACATATATTTATATATATGCAATGGTACCACTTGAACTTCTTTTTTATTTCGCTAATTTATTTAATTATATATATATATATATTTGCTGCTTCTTGATCTCCTTATGCACCCAAAGTTCTATTTTTTTTATCTTTATTTATTTATTATTACATAATCACACAAAAAAATAATTTAATTAAATATACGATGATATCATCATATTAATTTAAATAAAAATAATTATAATTATCAATACCTAATATTTTCAAACATAATATAACTTTATCATTATCATATTCTGATATTATCATACCACACTACACTGTACATGTGCATATATAATTAAAATATATGATTACAGTTCACACATAATTAGAGAAAGCTTTCAACATATATATATATATATATATGTACACATATAATTAAAATATATTATTACAGTTAAAACTTATGTCTGTGTGAATAAATAATGTTCAAAATCTAAAATGCTTTATGTCAAAATTCTAAAGGATCAATTAGTCAAGCCCAAAAGAAAAGTCCACCCCATTTGCTTTGCCTTTTACTCCTCTCCGGCCAGGCGTAAGGACTAAGCCCATTTTCCTTTTCCCTTTATTCTCAACGTGCCAGGCTCGAAACAAAGGCTTCTCTGAATTGGCCTACTCCAAATGACGCCGTTTTGGGAAGGGCTTCCGACCCTCTTCTTCGTTCGTCAAGAGAGGAAAAGGTTAGGTAAGATGATGATGACGACGATGATGACCGTGACTCGATGTGGCGTGAAGGGAAGCAGAAAAAAGCAGCAGAGTTAGGTGGCTGAGCGACAAGATGAAGGAGCAGCGCAAAGAGAGGAATCGAAAAAGAACAAGGAAAAAAAAAGAAAAAAAGAAAAAAGAGAAGAAGAGAGTGGAGTCGACAGAGAGGTGAGGAAGAGAAACAGAAAATCATGTTGAGAGTGGAAAAGGGATTGGGGCTGCAAAAAGAAAGGGAAGAAAATGAAGGGACCAAGGGCAGTGGCTTGCTAACAGTATACTTCTTTCCTTCTCTTTCTCTGGAATTCTTCAATCTGTGTGCGTAAATTTAATTTGAGATTTTGGGGTTCTTTTGTTCCGAATTCGTTTGTTCTATAACTTTGATCTGGGAATTTTTACTTGCTTTTGTTTTGTGCTTCTGATTTAAAGATAAAGCTGTAAAACTAACAACTTCCATACTCTCCTCTTTTTTTAATTTTCCTGGTTATTTAGAAAATAAGGCTTAGTTGGATACTGGTATTAATATTCGATATATGTCAATACATATCGATGAGGTATTCAATTTTCAGAATACTTTACTGCTGTAAAAATAACTGTTTAAAAGGGTTCTTTATTTAAAAGAGATAAAGCTAGGAACCTGACGTAGCGGCGAAAGAAAGTAAGAAACATAACTCAAAAGAATTCTACTTATGTTAAATGACTGAAAGTAGAAGATGTATATTTGAGATTACTTGTTATTCATTCGGAATCAAATATTGTTATGATGATACAACTAGAAGTCACTTTAATCTAAACTTGCTTTTGAATTACTCCATTACCCACGTACGTAACTCAACAGACTCCAAACACACAAACACATATATATGTATATATTGATCCTTGAAAGTACGAGAAGAGAAGATCAATAAAAATGGCAGACAAGTTACAATTGAAGGTTTTAACTGCATGTGTATACGTGGTTTTGATTAAAGTAGTGTGCATATCAGCTACCAGTCCCTGGGCTTTAAGATCAATTAGGGAATTATCTTCACAAAATGATGTGAATGTGTCATTACCAGCAGGTTTCAAAGCATATTATTATACGCAGACACTGGATCACTTCAGTTATAAACCAGAGAGTTACAACACATTCAAACACAAGTACTTGGTGAATTGGGATTACTGGGGTGGCAACAAAGGCAGTTATCCAATCTTTGTCTACACCGGCGACGAGCAAGCCATTGAGTACGATGCTTCTGGCAGTGGGTTCTTGGTTAATCTTGCTAAACAGTTTAAGGCTTTGCTTGTTTATATTGAGCATCGTTATTATGGTGAGTCGATGCCGTTTGGAGATAATTCATTTCAAGATGCCAATACTCTTGGATACTTTACATCTGCACAAGCATTAGCGGATTATGCAGAGCTTATTACGAATCTTAAGATGAATCTTTCAGCTCAGCATTTGCCTGTTGTTGCTTTTGGGGGATCTTATGGCGGAAGTAAGCAATCTATCCTTTATATTTCTTTTTTTATTAGTAGGTATTTATACATTCATCAATGATAATAAAATAGAATATAACGAACATAGATTGACTCAAACTCACAATTTATTTATATTTCTCTTTAGATATATGTTATGAATGTTGATTACACAGATATAAATGTATGATGCAGTGCTTGCTTCCTGGTTTCGCCTAAAATACCCGCATATTGTTATTGGGGCATTGGCATCATCTGCTCCAATTCTCTACTTTGAAGACATAACCCCACATGATGGCTATGGTGTAGTTGTCAGCAACGACTTTAAAGTAAGACTCTAAAACCGTACATTACTTATTTATATGTGCATGTCATGTACAGATATTGGTGTATATATATGTTTATATATTTGGCTGTAAAGGAAAACAGTGAGAGCTGCTACAACACTATAAAAGACTCATGGTCCGAAATCAACAGAGTTGCAGCTGAAGAAAATGGTCTAACCAAGCTTAGCCAAATCTTCAACACTTGCACGTAATTAATGTTTAACTAAATTTATATATATCTATATCATGCTAATTTATTCACATCGATCTTTTTTTGACATTTTTCTAATTAAAATTTTTGTTTAAGGCCTTTGAATTCATCAGGAGAGGTCAAGAATTGGTTATCCAGCATCTATATGAGTGCAGCTCAGTATGATAATCCTCCGAGAGATCGAATTGGCACCGTATGTAATGCCATTAATGAAGCTCCAGCAGGCACAGATATTCTTGGCAGAATCAGTAGAGTACTAAATACTTCTGCTGCTGCTACTTCTTCATGCTACAATTTATATCAATCGACGCCTAGCAACCATAGTGGTTGGGGATGGCAGGTAGGTATATATACCTTAATATATATAATCAGGTGTAATTTTGTTTGTTCTTGAAAATTTACTCCAATTCTATTTAATCTGATCTCTTAGACATGTACTGAGATGGTAATGCCAATTGGATGGGAGGCTAACCAAACAATGTTTGAAGCAAGTCCTTTTGACATCAAAGCCTACACCAACAGCTGCCGACAACGTTTCAGCATCGAGCCCAGACCTCACTGGATCACAACAGAATATGGTGGCCACGTAAGTTTCTCCTGTTCATCAGTTCCTTTTGTTTTATTTTATATGTCTAACATTTTTTAAGATATTCTAAGAGTATGTAACGAACTCGAATAATTAATTTTCATTCCGAGTAAATACCACTTACAGTTATTGTAAATATCTTCAGGATATAAAGTCTGTACTAGGGAACTTTGCTAGCAATATAATCTTCTCCAATGGCTTGCGAGACCCATATAGTTCTGCAGGGTAAACTCTCTGGCAACTTTTATTATTTTCCATCTCATATCAATCTTACTTGGTTGTTTCCTTTTTCCATGACCTGTTTTTTTTTTCCTTTAAAAATATATCAGAGTTCTAGAGAACATATCCGATACCGTGGTTGCTATCCATACTGAAAAAGGTACGAGTATCGAACAACTACGTTTTTATTTATATATATGAATTTGGAAAATAAAAAGTAAAACTATGTTTTTATATATCCCCATTGTCTTAGGATCATTTTACAATTTGTAAACTATTAACTAATGTTTAATAATGCTTTTCAGGTGCTCACTGCTTAGATCTTCAAGTTCCTTACTCAACCGATCCTGACTGGTTAGTCGCCATGCGGGAGAAAGAAGTAAGCATCATTCAATCTTGGATTACAGGGTACGGAGCTAAATATAGCACAAAGTTACTTGCTAAGAAGCCTGTTAGAAAGTAGACATTCAAATATGATCGGTTCATGAGCTCGAATTATATAATTTGCTTGTCCAATTCGCAAAAATTAATTACATAGATGTGTCTTATTTATTCTTTTTTTAAAAAAAAAAAAAAAAGTTGAGAATGGGATATTATTTATTTATTTATTTTGATTTATGTAAATTATCTAAGATATCACTTGAATCCAAACAGAATTAACAATCCAATCAGATACAGATGAATTAGTTAATTATAATTAATCATTAAGTAATTAAACTTCTTCAATTTCTTAATTGAAATTCAGATTATATTGGTGCTTTCTTTGGCTACTTGAAGCTAGAATTTGTCAATTCTACTTGTAATGATATTCAGGGTTAGATCAAGAAAAGGAGGACAAATTTCCACAACTTCATTAAACCCTAAATGGTATATAAGGCATACTTATTCTCCTGATTATATATAAATATTAAACATAATAAATTAATAGACATTGTTATATTAGTTATCTCTCTAATTTGTTATTAAATTTAATGAAGGTTTGTAAATACACAATATACATATATTATTATAAGATCCATGTATAAATCTTTTGTCAAGTTTAATTAAGTGGGATCATGTAAATAAGCCGGCTTAATTAATTTTAAAACAATACATCCATAAGAATGAATGTGTATGTATAAGTACAAAACAAGAGCTTGGAAATTTACGAATCCCATCTCCAAGAAAATGCAAAACAAACTACTTATATTTATCCACCGATCAATTAACCCACAGGCCGATATTCATATATGCTTACGATCTCTGCAACTCAAAAATGAAAAACAAGCTTTCACGTCAACTGCTCATGATCTCAATTGTTCTTTTTGCCACAATAACATTAACATGCGTATCAGCAGCCAGTCCTTCGGCTACAAGATATGGCATGGGATTGACATATACTTCTGGTACTACGGCTAAAAGATCGGTGAAAACAATGTCTGGCTACGATCAGCTCCCACCCGATTTTCTTGTTTTCAATTACACACAGACACTTGATCATTTCGGCTTCAAACCAGAAAGTAACATGACCTTCAAGCAGAAATATATTATCAACTCTAAGTACTGGGGTGGTGCAAACACCACCTCGCCTATCTTCGTCTACACGGGCGATGAGGCTCCTATTGAAGGAGTTGCTGCCTACGCTGGATTTATCGTTGAACTTGCTTCGCGCTTTAAAGCTTTCCTGCTCTATATTGAGGTACTATGATCCACTTTGCATAAGGCTGAGTTTTAAAGGTTTTCTTGAATTGATTATAATTAATGGTCAGGTTTTGGAGATCGGAACAAACGTAGTATTTTTTGCATAGTGTTACTACAAGTTCAAACTTATAAAATTAATACTATTATTTTAACTCAATAGATTTATAATTGTATAGTTTTTGAAAATTATTATTTTTAAATTAATATCAATATCTATCGACTAAAAATTAGTGTTTATAATATTTTTATTCATTCGAACTTACTCTAATAATTTTTCTGTATTTTTTATAGTGTATAATTTAATATCATTATAAAATGTGTGTAATATTAATCTAAAATTGCACTGAGTCTTTTTCTTTTTAAAAAATTATTTTTGAAATAAAAGTAATCAGTTATAACATTTCATATACTGATATATTTTATAAATTTTGTTTCTATAATTTTTAATATAAATATAAAATAAATCAATTATATTTATGAAATCTGCTAATTCATCTTTACTCGTTTTTCTATTATTTATATATTAATGCAACGTCACTACTATGTTAACCTAATGCTTACTCGTCTTTCTTATTATCCCATGCCTTGATGCAGCATCGCTACTACGGTGACTCAATGCCATTTGGAGATAGATCTAAATCATTTCAAGATACTAGCACCCTTGGATACTTCACCTCCGCGCAAGCATTAGCAGATTATGCACAATTGATAACATGTATTAAGAAGAATCTTTCAGCACAAAATTCTCCGGTAATAGCTGTTGGAGGATCCTACGGTGGAAGTAAGCTACATAAAATTATTTAATATTACATTGTTATCATATTAGAAAAAAAAAAAAATAGTTTTAATGCACATAAATTAGTACAAACAACAATATTCTCATAAGCATGTACTTAAATAATGCTAGTGCTCGCTTCTTGGTTCCGTCTAAAATATCCACACATAGTTATTGGGGCTTTAGCATCTTCTGCTCCCATCCTCTATTTTGAAGATATCACACCACATGATGGCTACGGTGCAGTTGTCACCAAGGATTTCAGAGTATGACTCTACACCCAAGCATATTATTTATGTAACTATCTCATGGTTCTTTCTTTTTTTTTTTTTAAATTTTTTGTTTCAATCAAATTGATTGTGTCAATATGTACATATATACTTACATTACCTTGTATTTTGTCTGTGCAGGAAACTAGTGAAAATTGTTATAGTACTATAAGAGAGTCCTGGTTTGAAATTGACAAAGTTGCAGCTCAAACAAATGGTCTAATGAACCTTAGCAATATCTTCGCCACGTGCATGTATACGAGAATCAAAACTTTAGTCACTAATTTAAAATCACAATATAATATACGTGTATATATAGTTGTTATCTTTGATTTATTATATATGATTTTTTTTTTTTTTAATTTTTTCTCTTCAGGTCTTTAAATTCGTCGAGACAACTCAAAAATTTTTTAGAATTATCTTATATGAGTTCTGCTCAGTACGACAATCCCCCGTATGACTTAGTTGGAACTATATGTAGAGCAATAGATGGAGTACCTCAAGAAACATATATTCTTGATACAATTGCTAAAGGACTTAATGCTAGCTTTGGAGGAGACTCATGCATTTATGTGTTTGATCTCAAGCCATCGAACCAAAGTGGGTGGGAATGGCAGGTACTAATCATACAGTGCTTTTATATATATATTGTTGATAATTATATAACAATGTAATTATATCTTTTGTTTGGATATCAAAATAGATAACGTAGAGAACGTTAGACACAAGATAATGATTACTGCTCAAGTCTTAAGAATGTAATCTAGTATTAAGATATCATTAATGTTTTATTCTAAAATTCCATGAGCGCACCTTAATTAAAAATATTCTTATATTTAATAGTAATATTAGAAACTAAAAATTGTGTCTAAATTTATAGCTAATGTATAGGTTTCAGATTGGTCAGACACCGGTTTAAAGACTCAAAAAGATAGAAGAAGCTATTAAATTTTTAAGAATATTTCTTGAATTTTCTACTTCAGGGAAGATCTTGATAAAACTTTGTATCACAAATGCATACTATAAGTTCAAACTTAGTGGAAAAATCATACTACCATATTCACCTTATATTTCTTTTAATAATAAACTTGAGATTTGAAATAATTTCAAATAGAATTAAAAAATATATTGTAAGCTCTCACAAAACGAATGGAATTTTAAAATGTGCTGCCAATTAATCTTCAAACAGATCTTAAGAAAGTTGAAATTGGAAAAAAAATAGGAGAGAGAGGTAGAAGAAAGTGCAATTAGAGTTTGTAATATATATATATATATAATATGTAAGTTGTATGAGATACCAATGTGTGAACTTATACATACGATATCACAGAAATGTACGGAGATGGTGATGCCTATTGGGTGGGGACCTAATGACACCATGTTTGAAGCATATCCTTTTGACATTAACAACTACACCAGGGACTGCATTCAACTTTTTGGCGTCACACCCAGGCCTAATTGGGTTACAACAGAATTTGGTGGCCATGTAAGTTTGAGCTACATATATATATATACACATACATACATACATATTTCTCCTCATAATCTATTTCACTTTTTTCAAAATCTCAATGAGATGAATTTTTGTCAAGAATAATATTTTTACATTTCTCTATAAAGGTATAAGAAGTTTGAATCTGACTATATAAATCTACATATGTTGTCATTAAAAGGATAGAGTGTTATTAGTTCTATTGCTATTAATATATAAATTTCACTTCATGTATTTCTCATTTCTAGTAATTAATATCTTCAGGATATAAAATCTGTGTTATCAAACTTTGGAAGCAACATAATATTCTCCAATGGTCTACGAGATCCATACAGTTCCGGAGGGTAAGATGTTAAAAATTTCTAAAGTCTTATGATATGATTTTTACACTTTCTTATTAATTCAATTTTATGTTGGCGGCAATGACAGAGTTTTACAAGACTTATCTGATAGCATCTTGGCTATATATACAAATGAAGGTGTGGGCTCATACATCTTGCATGTGTAGTTATTTTTATAAACTAATAGAAGGTGAAAACTATGTCTTGGTGCACTGATTATGAACTGGTTATATCTATAGGTGCTCACTGTGCGGATTTACAAACTCCTGACCCGAATAATGACCCTCAATGGTTGGTTGCTCAACGAGACAAAGAGATAAAGATCATAGAACTTTGGATTGCAGAGTACAATGCTAAACTTACCAGCAAAGTTCTTGACAACAAAGCTCCTTAGGCTGCATGTTAGATTTGTATTTATAGTCATGTATTGTATTTCGAGTTAAAGACAAATTAGTTATAATAAATACATATTTAAACCATAATTAGGAAACTAACTTTATTTTATGTGCTGGAAAACCCCTTTGCCCCTTAAGTTGATGATGGCATGAAACAAGATGCACAATACATATATATATATATTATGTAGCCTTATACACACACACACACACATAATAGACCTTTTTACAGTGAAAAGATCTTTTCAGTTTCCTTCAATTCTACTGAGCCTCCAATTTTATCCTTTTTACACCTTACCCCAAAATCAATTTCCAGTACATCAATGGACATATATAGTTTGAGGCTGAATTCTTCAAAGTTCTTCTTGGGTGTTCGACCAATATATTATCACACCATTAATCTGATTTTACTGGGCTTTATCTTAAACTCCAAAGTTTAAGCCCAGTAGTTCAACTAAGATCAAATCCTTTTGAAGTTAAATTTCAAAAGCTCGAGTACAAGAACTCAATTACTATCTTGTGTCCAAAGAATATAATGACTTGATTGATTAAAGCCGTAAAAGGCACAACTACAATTTATTATTGAAGAATTTTATGTACAATTAAAAATTAAGTTTCCCTACAAATAATCAATGAAAAATAATTATAACTATTAAATAAATAAATATACTAAATTTTTTCTTTAAAATAAAGAGATAGACATAATTAATCTCTCTAACAAGAATGATCCAATATAAAAAGCAAAGTTTACACCATTAATAACACGTCAACACCACCTAACTGTATATGAATTAACTAATAATAATAATAATAACAATCACAATAACATTGATGACTAAGTATGAGATAACACAATCCAAAAGTTGGTGAAGAGTATATATATGTATGTACAGAAAGGCATTAAGTGCAGGTATTCTTAAGATCATCTGGGTAGTAAAGTAATGGAGTGTGTTATATATGTGCTGCTAATTTTCTCATCATCACTTGTTTTATCCATAGGAGAGGGGAGTAAGATTCCGAGACTTGGAGCTTTGAGAAGTAAGAAATTAACATCAATTTCTTCGGAAAGTGTTGCAAAATTTTATTACTCTCAGACACTTGATCATTTCAATCACAGACCAGAAAGTCATACAATTTTTTGCCAAAGATATGTTATGGATTTTAATTATTGGGCTGGTGCCAATTCTACTGCTCCAATTTTCGCTTATCTTGGTGCTGAGGAGGCTCTTGATGATGCTTTATCCATTGGATTTCCACGAGATAATGCCCCCCGTTTTAAAGCCCTCATCGTATACTTAGAGGTACGTGTACGTACATCGAAATTTATATATTCATCGTTGGAGAAAAAGCTCTTGAATATCAGTTATAGTTAAAATAGTTTCTTACTTGTATAGTAAATTTACGATAGAACAATATCTCAAATAAGTTCCATGAAGCTCAGGCCAAATAAATTCTCATTGTTAGATATGTGATATATTGATTTGATTGTAAAAAACTAAGTAGATATATAGCCAATATGCATCACAGCATCGCTACTATGGAAAGTCAATGCCATTTGGATCCGGAAAAGATGCATTGAGGAATGCTAGTACTCTCGGTTATTTGAGTTCAGCCCAAGCTATTGCTGATTATGCTGCTATTCTCTTACATATTAAGAAGAAGTTATCTGCCCACGATTCTCCAATAATCGTCATCGGTGGCTCATACGGAGGAAGTAAGTACTTATCTGAACTTGTCGAAATTCTCTTCGTACTATCATATTAAGAGATGGAATTCAATATCAGTTAATTAAGAACGAAAAGAACATGATGATCTATTAGCTTATTAAATATTTCTAACTAAAATCATAAGAATTTGCAGAAAAATCTAACATAAATATAACAGTTAAAAAAAATATTGCTGGTAAGAATTTAACAAAATGCTTTCATGAATTTTGCAGTGCTTGCAGCGTGGTTTCGGCTCAAATATCCCCATGTGGCACTTGGAGCTTTAGCTTCATCTGCTCCTGTTCTTTACTTTGATGGTCTTGCTGC
Organism: Carica papaya; assembly: GCF_054855325.1. NCBI lineage: Eukaryota > Viridiplantae > Streptophyta > Magnoliopsida > Brassicales > Caricaceae > Carica > Carica papaya. Next base: position 11,141,461 of record NC_142310.1, read on the forward strand.
GAAAGCCGGTTACTATTCCATTGTCTCCAAGGATTTTAAAGTACGTTTTAAATTAGTTAAACAATTTTCCTATATGTAGTTTTAATCAATCATTCATTTTATATGATAATCTTCATCCAGGAAACCAGTGAGAGTTGCTACAATACAATACGAAAATCATGGGGTGAAATTGATAGAATAGCTTCCAAGCCTGAGGGCCTCTCAATCCTCAGCACTAAATTCAAAACTTGCAAGTACGAATATATATACAAAAATATGTAATGTATAATATGTGGGTTTGGGAAATAATTGGTGCATTGAATTGATGTATCTATATAATTGTGAATTGGTTTGAGATTCAGTCCCCTGAAGAAGGCGTTTGATCTTAAAGACTACCTCGACTCGTTATATGCGGATGCAGCTCAATACAATTCGCCGGCAACGCTGCCGGTTGGCGTCGTATGCGGCGGAATTGATGAAGGAGAAGCCAAAGGAAGAGATTTACTTGGCCGAATATTTGCAGGTGTAGTTGCTTACATGGGACAATCCTCATGCTATGACATGGATCTATTCAATTACAATACAAGTGAAAATCTCGCTTGGAGATGGCAGGTCAACCCTCTTCTTAATATACCTACATATATATATATATATATATATACATATACACATTTTTTTACTTCAATTCTCTTGATTGTTTATTATAGGGTTTTTCAGGTTTTGAAATGGGAATAAGAATATATGCAGTAAAAATAGTTATTTGGTTCCACATGATTAATCCGCTCGTAAGCAAGCGTTGAGTTATATATATCAAATCATATATATATATATATATATATAATTTGATTTGATGTGTGTATATACATATGCAGTCATGTACAGAGATGGTGATGCCCATAGGACATGAGAAAGACACCATGTTTCAACCGGCATCATTCAATATGAACACCTTCATAAACAAATGCAAGACTTTGTTTGGGGTCCGCCCTCAACCTCATTGGGTGACAACTTACTATGGAGGCCATGTATGTTTCTTTTTTTCAACTTTACACGCATAAACACACATGCATACACATATATAGTTATTATCCCTATATATATATATATAAATCAAAGAGACTAGTTCATACACTTTATGTTATCACTTCCATAAATATTGGGAAACACTAGTATGACTCTTAATTTGTCATACTCTTTTTTTGCCCTAGTTTAATTTTTTGAAAAAATAAAATATTTCTACAATAATATAAAATAAAAAAATATAAAATTTAACATGATTAAATAAATATAACTAAATCGACTATTTTTATACACCTTTATATAAATTAAATATTAATATCTTTCTCTTAATATTTCTAAAATATGTCATAAATATTTTTTAAAAATTTATATAATCAAAATACATTAACAACATAATTAATGTTCAAGCGTAATTAGACTTGTCTTTCATGAATTGGCAGGACTTGAAATTGATTCTCCACAGATTTGGCAGCAACATCATCTTCTCCAATGGACTCAGAGATCCTTACAGTGCGGGAGGGTAAGCAAGCAACAAGATGTATACGAAATAAACTCACAAACATAACTAATTCTTCTTCGTACATATATATGTATATATACGAGTAACATGCAGTCATGTTCAGATTGCTTTTCCTGTACTTCAACCCAAGGATATTAATTTGATTAACTTTTCATTGTTTACTTTTTAGGGTATTGAAAAACATATCGGATAGTGTTGTTGCAGTCTATGCAGAGAAAGGTACATTGATTATATATTTTGAGTGTGTATATATATGTATACGTATAACCTTCTCTCTCTATATAGATAATATATTATATCTCACATCAGTGCGTACCTAATGAGGCACATAATATTTTTTTTTGTGGGAATTTCAAATTAAATAAAGTTAAAAGAAAAGGTACTGAAATATAATGCATCCACATATATATATATATATATATAGAAAGTCTGATAATTATACTAATATGTAATATTTAATTTATATACGCAGGATCCCATTGCTTGGATATTCAACCGGCAAATAAGAAGTCTGATCCGGATTGGTTGGTGATGCAAAGAGAAACCGAAGTGAAGATAATAGAAGGCTGGATTTCCAAATACCATAATGACCTTCTCAACCTCAAATATCCAACTCATGCTCACGTCTCATCCCCATCATAAATATAATGCCTCTCTCTCTCTCTCTCTCTCTCTCTCTATATATATATATATATATCTACGTACAAGTAGTGTAACCCAATAACATTCAAGTTAAGAATGCTATAATAAAGAAAAATTAAGTATTGGTACCTTTAAACTGTAATAGTTTTCACAAATTATAATTTGACAGTTAATATATTAATACTAGTTACAACACTTATAAATTCTAGTTAGTATGCAACCAAATTATATCTTGTGATGTATTGTAATATTAGTAGGAAAATGTAGAAAGCTAATATAGATTTACTGCAAGCTACACTAATATAATAATAATAATAATAATAAATAATAATAATAATATTATTATAAATTTATTGTCGGTTCAAAGTTTAGGACATTCAAAAAAAAAGAGTAAATTGAATTTTTAAAATTTTAAGTTTGCAAACAAATTTCCGAACTTTCTTTTTATGAAATATTTGCTTAAGATACATGAGTTTTTATGTGAGAATTCTTTTATTAGTTAATATTTGTAGATTACTTGAATAATACTAAATTTTATTGTAACAGCCCCAGAAATTAAAAGAAAATGCGTATATATTTATTCTAAGTGCGGAAGCGAAATAAAATAGATTATGATTAACATCCCTTACACAATAACCAAAACGAATTAAAGTACGAAAGAATAAACTAATTTAAAGAAAATACTATGAATGACTGCTGTAAGGAAAACTAATAAATTCTTTGGTTTCTACTCGCCGTCTTCCTGCAGAACGGGCTCGGGAACCAAATCCTCCTGATCTGAAATGAACTACACTAGCCCACTAAAGATATCACATTATTTCACTGTCACAGAAGTAAAGGTTGGTAGAAAACGAAAACGACCAATGAAGCATAATTTATAATAAACTCATTTATCAATAATAAAACTCTTTACTGTCCACCTACCTCGGTGAGATTCATGAAAACAATTTATGAAAATAATTACATCATAAATATCATAAGATCACGCACACTCTGCAACATAACACATATCATGCTTTTGTATTTCAATAATCAGACAAAAATTTTTCTCTTTTATCAGTCTACTAGTATCCATGGGGATCCATAAGAGGTCCCCGCTACACGTGAACTACTCACATTAATAACTTAATTGCAGGGCCGTCCCCATACCCCATCCGGTATGGGCGCCAAAATCATAAATCTCAATACCCCATCCGGTATGAGAGTGAAACGGGCCGTCCCCATACTAGTATCCATGGGGATCCATAGGGAGTCCCCGCTACACGTGAACCATTCACATTAATAACTGAATTCCAGAGCCGTCTCCATACCCCGTCCGGTATGGGCGCCAAAATCATAAACCTTAATACTCCGTCCGGTATGAGGGTGAAACGGGTCGTCCCCATACCCCATCCGGTATGGGTGTCAAAACACATAAAGTCTCCATACCCCGTCCTATATGAGAGACCACGTTCCCGGTAGGGTTCCCTATGGACCCATTCCGTCAACCATCTCCCAGGATATCTAGTGAGACTGCCGACTTATCCACTTATAAATTCACATACCATCCCTATTTTTTTTTAGTCTCAATTACCCAATCAACATAAATACGTAAACCAGCAACACACACAAAACAAGACAACACAACATCGGGTTCACAATAACTCAAACTATAATAGATCAAACAGTTATTCATGCATACGGAACCACAGAATAAATAATCGGATACTATACTGTATTCAAAGCTGTAAAATATATCAAACAGAAACAGACCAATAAATACATCAGTTTCAGGCTCCATTAGCAATCTTAATTAATTATACATATCTATTAATTCATAAAATACTATTTTATCATTTATTAAGTTTTAAAGCCGTGATCGAGGCCGTCGGGTCAGAACCAGCTGAGAGACCCATATTCCTTTCACTAGGCTACCCGCTTCGGGCTACCTCACCCCTGGCGCTCTAGTCAATGCTGGGCTTGGGCCTTTAGGCGTGGTACGAGGGCCTTGTTCGTATGCTGTAACCCAGCCCCCCAACCTTACTTCTTTTTAATTCCTTCCTCCTATTTAAGCTCTGTTCCACATCAACCATAGGCTTCCATCTAATGAGAAAAATTCGTACCAAGGTGGCCAATGATGCGATATGCTTTATCACCAAAAAAGTACGACTCCATCAGAGCAAGAATTGACAGTCTATATTGTCGAGCAAACGATTAAAGAATGCAGCTGACGTTAGGATTCACTGCACCTTCATAATTATAAGCAAGAAGTCTTAAATCTATATAAAAATTGGTAAAGAAAGAACAAAATCCTAACCCAACCAAGATTAATAGTTAACAATAGCATGGTTGGCCTCCGTTTCGACTGTTGTCAGACCATCAACCACACTCGATCCTACTCGTGCACACCCCAGGATCTTAGCCGCCAAAAATGTCGATGCGTCCAGGGATTCCTCGCGCCTCCTTCTTACTTTATGGTCCCGACGTGATGTTTTGCTCATTCGGATACCTGAGCGCTACTGATCCGATGGCCAGACCATCCTCTAAGTGTGAGAGCCCGACCGAAGACCATCGGCCTCCTTGATTTTGGTTGGGTCGGCTTGGGAGATCATTGTGCCCCGATCTTCGATCCGAATAACCGAGTGCTTGCTCGGGTCAAAGTGTGTTGGATCATAATGGATCGAGGCCGTCGGGTCAGGACCAGTTGGGAGAGCCATATTCCCCTCACTGGGCTACCTGCTTCGGGCTGCCTCACCCTTGGCGCTCTAGTCAATGCTGGGCTTGGGCTTTTAGGCGTGGTACGAGGGCCTTGTTCGCATGCTGTAACCCAGCCCCCCCCCCCCCCCCCAACCTTACTTCTTTTTAATTCCTTCCTCTTATTTAAGTTCTGTTCCACATCAACCACCCCCTCACCAAAGTTTCCTGAGTTTTTACTTCTTCGTTCATCAGCATTAACTCCCCCCTTGCTTAATCCCTCCAAATCCGCATGCAAATCCGTATTGCTATTATCTTCTTCCCTAATCTTCGCAATCAGCTCAAATCTGGATCCCGACCTGTTGCAGCCAGTAAATCTGGAATCATTCCGTTTTACAGAGCTGTTTCTTTTTTTGTTGTTCCTCTGTCCCCGCCTCGTCACCTGCATCCAAGGTCCAAACTTTCCTCCGTCTACTGCCTCTGGGGTGGCGCATGTTGGTTCTTTCCTTCTACTCCAGGGGCTTCATTAGTCAGAGCTTCCGTTGCTTGCCTCGTGCACTATTCTCAGAGATGTTCATAACAACCACACTCAAAGTAAATCATTGGAAGCCCTTCATATTCCGCCCATTGAAGGTGCCCCTCAATCTGAATTTTGGAGAATAAAGGCTTGGTGAGATCCATCGAGACGGCCAGACGCACAAATTTCCTCCTCTTTATTGACTTTGTGTTATAATTTATCCTCACCAGCGAACCAACTGTTTTAGCAATGGCTCTCAACACCCCTTTGTGATAATACTAGATAGGCAACCCTAAAAAGCGTACACAAACGACCACCAAATGTGAGGTGGTCACCATCGACTAAGAAGGAGGCAGTCTATGGTTGCACCGTCAAATAATGTCCATAGATGACTCGTGGTCCCCCTGTCAGTGCATGTGAATAATCGTTGGGGTCAGTAAATTTTGCCAGGAAAAAGTTATTTTCCATATCGACCAGTTTGAACATTCCCCCAGGCCGCTAGAGGCTTTGTAAGCGGTTGAAGAGGGGTCGGTAACCGATGGCTCTACTCAAAATATGGATGACCGCCAAGTTCCTCATAGATTGAGTCAGGTAATTCTGAACCCTATCTGAGAATAACACTATCGGATATTCCCCCATTCGATGCCAATATCACATCATCTTCTCTAATTTCGAAATCGATAACCTTACTCTCTATCAATTTTGCATTAGTAAGTTTGTCCTTAAAGGACACCCAATTGCTTTCCCAACACTCGTAGAGTCCCTTGCTCTGCCCCTCATCTTCCGATTATGTCAAGTCCATGTCACTAGCTTCTTCCCCATTTTCGCCCAAGGTTGTGGCACCAACGTCCTCTTCCGTCAATTGCAGCCGGTCGGGACATTCCTTTATTCTCACCTTCTTGGTCGAGCGATCGTCATCTACGCACGGCGACGCCTTGCCTTTGTCAAGCAGAGAAAAATCGTTCAGTGAGAGCATTTTTTTTCATTTTACAACGCTTTTAAGTTAACTTTAAAGATACATAATACAAAGTTAGTTTTTAGTTACTAAAAATTCTTTTTAATCATCAATAATAATGATAATAATAACAACAATAATATTAAGATACAATATATAACTAATAAATTAGCCTTTTCATACTAGTTTACACTTATTTAAAAATTATTTATATTCTATTATTTGATACAATGTTGGAGTTTGAGATATTAGTTATCGACTTCCTTGTTTCATAATTTATTAAATTCTTGAATGATATATTATCTCTATTATGATTTGAATCATAATTCCATATTAATATATAATCTTATTTACTAAATTTTGTCTTTAAAAATCCAGCTAGAACTTAACATTTAAAAGCTAGTTACAAAAACAATAATATTAACACATTACTAAAGCATAGTATGTATATATAATGTCATTGCATTAAGAAAGACTAACTTTATAGTAAATTATGCACCATTTTGGTAGGCCAAAGAGGGCACTTAAAACCAAGTGGAATTCCCATCTAACTATCATAACCTCCACAAACTGATTTGTCTTCCAACTTTTCAAGACAAAAAAGCAAAGTCCAAATGCATGAATATTTTTGGTATTGTAAAGTACCAAATGTGAATGGCCAATTGATACCCTGCCAAAATAGTAAATAAATAATGAAAAGACAATTCAATTGATATACCAAAAGGAGACTACATAGTCATTGTTGTGTCTTTGGGCTACAAAAATATGGCAAAGATATAATAATGGTGCACTTGTAAGTGTGCTCATAATTATCCCATTCAATAATTGTTGAGTGTACTAATGAATTCCACATGTTTGTTTGTTTTTTTAAAAATAAACTGTCTCTAAATTCAATAATATGAATATCTTTATCAAGAATGATTCAAGAACTAAATTATCTTTATTGTCACTAATTAAAATTGATATCAAAATATGTTACTTTGACCAAAGTCAAAGCACTATGCATATTTTTTAGTTAAGAAATTCAATTTTACATAATATACAATAAATTATATATTATTGGATTTATTCAATAGATGGTGTTTCACTTAAAAGTGGGATAAGATATTTGCTTTTACCTAATATTACCCAAAATTAAAAAATTAAAAAAAAAAATCTATGTTTTTAATACACCAACCCATTTGACTAAATCACAAAGTTTGTAATGATAATGGGATAGCACACATGCTTAGACCAGTGTATTAAAAATCTTATATTTCTTAATTATAAAAACATATAAAATTGTTAAAACTACAATCAAATTTTAGAAGTTAGAGTGGAATATGGGATGAATGAAAATAATTATTTTTATTGTTTTAATATGTATATCATATGTTTTTATTGTTTTAACATGATGTTATTTGAAATTAGAGTTTTTCATTTATAAAAAAATTATTTTGACTAACAAAATTTAATACAAGTTATGATATGGACCGTCAATTATTATTGACAGAATGATTAGTATTTTTATACTCTCTATAAAAATATCAATTTGAGTTAGACTGTATATTTTCTGTGTTATAATTAAGAGATTAATTATGTTATTTTTTTTTTGTTATAATACTAATTCTATTATTATTAACATGCAATTATTACATAATTATTGAAACGTATAAGTTTCACTTAGAAAAAAAAAAATTATGTTTTAAATCACTTAAAAATATGGTAAATTACTACAAGAAAAATGCGATTTTTCCTACACTTAAGATTGCATTTGTTGCCTTAAAAGAAAGCCTATTCTTTATTTTGTCAATCAGCAAAAAGTGTAAAAAGGAAAGGAAAAACCAGGAGGTTTGGGCTTACACAAGTTAGGTTAGAAATTGAGATTGGGTTTTGGTTATGTGAGGTTTGGGCTCTAGATTTTATAATGGGTTGGGTTATGGAATGGATTTAAGATGGGTTACTTTAATTAATTGGCTTTAATGAGTTTTGTGGTAATTTTCAAAGAATTTGGATCCAATTATACACACACATATTCATATATATTATCATTTTAAAATTTTAAATCTTGTTTTGTAAATTGTTTATTCTCAATATTCATTTAGTAAAAAAAAAAAATTTAATTAAGTGGCTACATAATTGTATGTTAATAATGAGCATTGCAGTGGAGATATATATGAATGTCAAAGTCAACAATAATAATTAATATTTTAGTTTGATAGTATGAGTTTGAAATTAAATTAGATATGAATTCAAATTTTTAAGTAAATTTGAGTGAATAAATTGAATTGTCGGATTTAGACCCAATTCTTTGAATTCAGATTTTACTTTTGATCAGCATTTCTCTTTCAAATTGATTTACGATAAATTAAATTGAATTTTACAATTTTTATAGAATTGCATTGTACAATTTAAATAATTAAAATTATATAATTCTAACAAAAATGCTATTGACTATGTTGTTTGGTGCTTATTATATAATGCAAAATTAGGAGTGCAAGAACAGCTATGAAAAATATTTTCTAAAGATAAAAGTTTTCGGTTCAAGTTATATATTATTATTTTTCTAAAATATGTTGTGTATATATAAATAATTATATATGGCCCTAATTCAGAAAAAGAACAACTATATATCTTGCCCTTAAAATAATATTTACGTAAGGAAGTTCATTAAAAAATTGTAACTGTAACTTCAGGTGGTAATTTACCAGAATGATCTAAATAAACGAGTCAAAACTCAATGCAAACAGAAGTTACGACTCGGCAGAAAGGGTTTGTGTTCCGAGAAGGAAGAAATTTGATCCAAAATGCTGAGACTAAATCGAATTCTAACCCAAGCGAGATCTTCTTCGTCTTCAATTTTCATTTGTCAACATCAACTCCTCTCTCATGGAGACAACACCAACCTCTTCTCGCTCCCTTCTCAGCACTTTGCTCTCAAATCCTCTAATCGTTTCCTTGACATTTACCAGGTGCGTTAACCACTTCCCCTTTTTCCCCCTGAAACTTCTGTTTGTTTGAAAAAAAAAATAAAAACCGCGAGAAAATAACGTATTTGAAGCAATTTTTTTGTGTTTTTTTTACTGAATTTTCCTGTCGTGTAGATTGGGAACAAGGCGGCCCTCGAGAAAGAACGCGAAAGATTGTGAGTTTTGGTTTCATTTTTCTTTCATTTCCTTTTTGGAGGATTTAGAATGATTTATTTGATCAATGTACCGGAATGTGATTTAGGGCAGTGCTGATGAGATGAAACGGGGATACTTCGCTGACCTTGCGGAGCTTAGGAAACATGGCGGTAAGGTAATCCAAAATCCTAATTTGGTAACTTTATACTAGTTTATGATTTATCTCCACTGCACTTTGGCTTTTTCATCAGAAGCTCAATATAACAGTAATTTTGCTTGGTATTCATGAAGTTGAAGGTTTGTGCTACTTTATGTGTTTATTTACATTTGCACTTTGATTTTTCTTTTTGTTAGAAGCTCATTATAGCAGTAATCTTTCTTGGTATTCATGAAGTTGAAGGTTGTGCTCTTAACCGTATGAATAATGGAGTTGTACATGTTAAACAGATTGCATTCGCAAACAAAACTATAATTCCTGCAATGGCTGGTTTGAGGTTTCCTGACTTAATTGTCGATTACTCGGATGGTAGAACTTTGAAATTTCCAGTTAGTTCCAATAGGAATGCTGTAGAAGTAGAGAATGTGGGTGTCCCCAGAGCATCTCTACTATGTCTTTCTTTTCGAGCAAGCTCTCAGGTACGAAATCCTTTGGCTTTTTCGTGGTGTAATTATATAGTTTAAACTGTAATTCGTTGCACACCCTGCCCATAAGTTTACTATTATTGTTATTTTTGGTAAGAACATGCAACATTAGGCCATTGACACGTCAGATGTTGGTAAACATTTGTAGTATTTGTTGGAAAAACAGTGGAAGGGTAAGCTAGAGATGTGTAAGAATGATTGTCCTTGAGCCTTAAGGATAGTTCCACCTTTAAATTGTGCGGATGGTATAATGCAGTATCTAAGAATTTGACAGACCTTTCAAGAGTTTTTTTATGCACTCAGAAACTAGAGAACATGAATAATGTATAGGAGAAGGAAACCGAAAATGTTTCTGTTGGCAAGTATCTAAGGCAACCCAAGATGTGGATGAATTGAGTTTTCTAAAATTTAAACAAGTTAAAAAGAAGACAGTAAGCATTTAGGAGCAAATTACTCAAACAACCAAAAATTGATTCACAACCCGTAACTTAATTTAATATATAAATTTAAGAGAGTAGGAAAGACTGAAAACTCAGTACATAAAGGTTCTGCCACCAATCTTGTGCATACATCCTTTACTCAAGCATTCACTAGGGATGATGCGGAAGGGTCAACTAACGTGATAAAAAACCCACATATACTTCAGTATTTAGAATCTTTAAACTCGCAACAAGTCCTCCCTACTTGACTTACTTCCAACATGTGAATGTCAACCAAGGTAATTGGGATGATGACTTGAATTGATTAAATGCCACAAGATGGAATCTTAATTAATGAAATCAATTTAAGAAGGATTGATAATATGTAGAAGAATTTATCTTGATAAGTGAATAAATTCCCACTCAACAAGAAGATTGAAGAAAACATCAATAGTTGAAAACTAAAAACTCATAATTTTATTATTTTCAAATTTGAATGAATACAATTAGAAATTGAAAACCTATATATAGAGTATGTCATGTGCATTATAAGAAAACAAATATCCTAAATTAATTATAGAAATGATAAAAAAATTAAATTTTGACTTAAATGAAAAAATAATAAAAATTAAGAAGATTTGGATTAGGATAGGTTAGATAAGATATTATCTTTTTAAATGAAAATATTTTAATTAATTGTGTAGAAATTAGGGGAAGTAAATATGGTTAATTAAAATTGGTCATTAAAAGAGCAAAGAGTCCACCCCTATCTTTTCTAAACCGTGGGGTTTAGTTCTTTAAGGAATAAGATTTGATTTTCTTTTCTTTTAAGATGTCACATGATTTGGGAAGAAGTCTTCCCTCTTGGTTGATTCTCCCTTTAAAGAAATTCTTTTCCTTCTCATTGTTCTCATCATCTCATTCCTCTTCAAAAATGATTCATTCTTGAATCGGACATTTCTTATGTTGGGATTTCATCAATTCTATTTTTTTTTTTTTTTTGAGAAAATGTCATTGGTTGGGATGTTGTATGAGTTCATTGCAAAAATTTGTAAGGAATTATTAGTAAAGAAAATAACACTCTCTCACATGTTTCACTCATGTTTTACTCAACTTCCTTCCTTCACGTTGAATGTTAGAATTAAATTTTCTTGAATTAAGATAATGAAGTTTTGTTTATGACACTTTAAAGAATTCTAGGGATAACAAGTGTTAAAATAATTCTAAAAGTAATAGTTTAAATACAAGAATGAAGATAATGTGTGTTTTATGTATGATGTTAAGTAACTATGGTGCAATTAGCTATTTAAAGATGTAATGGAATAAAACCACAATGAAAGAAGGAAACTTAGAGTGCAAGGAAGATAATATGAATATGAACTTTTTTGTTCTTTTTTTGTTTGTGTATGAAAGGCTGCAAAATATGTTTTTTTTTTTTTATTATGAAAAATAACAAATATGTAAGGATAAAGATGTAGAATAATAAGATTTATCTCGAGGCTAAATTCTGATACCAATGGTGCGGAATTCAAGATAAACTAACGTGATCAAAAATTCTATATATATTCTAGTATTCAGAATCTTTAAACTCGTAACAACCCCTCCCTACTTGACCTACATTCAATACGTGAATGTCAACTAAAGTAATTGGGATGACGACTTGAACTGATTAAATGCCACAAGATGGAAAGTTGATAAGTAAAATCAATTCAAGAAGAATTGATAAAACGCTACAAGAATTTATCTTGATAAGTTGAATCAATTCCTACTCAACAAGAAGGTTGAAGAAAACTTTATTAGTTGAAAACTAAAAACACATAATTTTGTTGTTCTCAAATTTGAATGAGTACAATTAGAAATTGAAAATCTATTTATAGAATAGGTCATATGCATTATAAGAAAATAAGTCTCCTAAATTAATTGTGGAAATTACTAAAAAAATTAAATTTTGCTTTAAATGAGAAAATAATAAAAATTAAGAAAATTTTGAGTAGAATAGTTTAAATAGGATATTCTCTTTTTAAATGAGAATATTTTAATTAATTGTAAAAGAATTAGGGGAAGTAAATATGGTTAATTAAAATTGGCCATTAAAGGAGCAAAGAAGCCACCTATATCTTTCCTAAACTGTGGAATTTAGTTCTTTAAGAAATAAAATTTGATTTTCTCTTCCTTTAAGATATCACATGGTTTAGGAAGAAATCTTTCTTCTTGTTTGATTCTTTCTTTAAAGAAAATTTTTTCCCTCTCCTTGCTCACATAAGGAGATTTTCACTATCTTCAACAATTACTCTTACAATGGCTAGTTGAAGAGGTGTATAACTTACCATACAATGTGTTTTTCTCTTCCAAAGAGACATCCAAGATGTTTACCCCATGTATCTTAACAAAGCCTAATATTCTTAATGAATTCAACATTTTTGTTCAACTATACTATTACAATCAGGCATGTTAATTTTGTAGTACAAGAAATTTGTATGTTACGCTAGGATTAGAATAACCAATAAACATGCAGTCAGAAATTTTTTTAATCATTTTCTCTCTTCTTAGGGACATGTAACATAAACTTAGCTAGACACTTCCACACTTTCAAGTATTTCAGGTTAGGAAGATAATCTTTCCATAATTTATAATGTGTTTTTCCTATTTTCTTATAAGGAAATCTTTTTTTGTTGACAATATGCGGATAAAATTGCTTCACCCCAAAGATTTTTAAGTGCAGAGGAACTAACAAACATAGAATTCATCATTTCCTTTGGAGCTCTATTTTTCTTTTCAACTATTCTATTTGATTCAAGGGAATAGGGAGGAGTAACTTTATATATTTACTCCTTTTTTACAATAATATCAAACAATACATAATCCCACCTCTATCGGATCTAACTCTTTTTATTTTCCTATGCAATTGATGTTCTACCTCGGGTTTATATAAAAGAAGCAAGTCAAAGGCTTCATCTTTATTTCTTAACTAGTATACCTCAACATATCTTAGAGTAGTCATCCATAAATATCATATAATATTTTTTATCATTCCTAGTCATAATTTGTTTTGCAAGTCAGAGTGAATTAGATACAACATTTCAGTTTCCCTTTGAACAGATGAACAATTTTCTCCGTTAACTTTGTTTCAGCATATATCTCATATTGCAGTAATAAGATCAAGTGTTTGCATTTTTTAATATGACCAACTAACATGTCCTAATCTAGCATGTAATACATCATAAGAGTCATCTTCTCAAAAAAAAAAAAAAAAAAAAAAAAGAAACATCATAAGAGTCAAACAAATAGATGGAAGAAGTAGGCAAATAGCAGAAAATACAGCATTCTCATTAATCACTTTAGGAAAGTTGAATATAAAAGTTCATGTACAAATACTCTTTCCCACAAAAACACTACTTTTGTTAGATTTGAACAACACCTTAACCACAACTTTTCCCGATGGCGAAATTGGTATCAGGTTGTAATGTTGGGAATGTGCAACTCCTCACCCAAAGATAAAGTCTTGCCAGATGTGAGCTTAAGAAGAACCTTTTCCTTCCCAAGAACTTCCGTAGTTTGAGAATCAACTATAGATATGGTTTTTTTCCATCCTTTACTGGAGTGCAGGAGGAAAGGACATTTTTGTTTGCATAAATATGCGTAATAGCACCACATTTTATTATCCATTCTTTCACATCAGTCACAACATTTGCTTGAGAAATGACTGGAACATATCATCTGCTTGTACCAAATCTATCTTTGGTTTAGCAGGAATGTCATTCTCTTTCTCTATCTGAACTGATGAGCATAATGGCTAGGTTTTGCCACAAACAAAGCAAGAACCTTTTTTCTTAAAACTAAGGTTTTGAGATTTAGGCTTGATTCAAGAGTGCATGTTCTCATTCATCTTTTTGGTGTTATGAATTGCACCAGATTTGTCTTAGAAGCGGAAAAAAGGACTGGACAAGACATTGAGAAGAACTGTACTGACGAATGGGAGATGTGAGCGAGAGAAACTGTTCGGATATAGGCTGAGAACATCTGCAACATCGCCTCCCCTCCTGCTCACATCCTTTGATGAGCAGGGAGGTGGTCATGGTGCTCCCTTGGACTAGAAAATTTTTGGTCATGCAGAGCAAATTGTTATATGTTATTTTTGAAGGGAAGAAAGTGAATGAAATTAGGGCGAGCGAAAATAGGAGGGGGTTTAGGGCTTCAATCACCTTTTGGGAGGATGAAGTTGAATGGTCGTTGGTAGCTTTGCATGAGTTTTACTGGATGAAAGAAGGGAAGTTCTAGGGTAGAATAAGGCAGGCAACGGCCATAATCTATGGGTGGCCATGGAGGGAACAATCGGGAAAAGTTTTTGGCTATGACAAAGAAGAAAGGGGAGGAAGTGAGGCGCACCTTCATTCCGAAAGGTCCACAAACCGGATGATGGTAGCGTTGTTCGAAATGGTGTAGAGGACATTTGAGGCGTCAGGGCAACCAAAGGAGATAAAAGCAAGAAACCAGAAGGAGAAACATAGCTCGGAGGCAATTTCATGATGTCATGCTGGTTTTGCTGTGTTGTTCGTGTAACATGGAGTTGCTTGTGAGGTTGGAGGTGAGAGGAGAGAGGAGCTACATTGACGCGGTGAAAGAAGGCAAGCGAGAGGGGAGCTAGGTAGGGGAGAAGAGACCAGACTTCAAGGTGGGTTGGGTGAAATTCAAAAATTCATTGAAACATAATCAAGGGATGCCGCTTTGATTATGTGGCTCGAATGGGTCTTGGCTTGAAGAGCTCAAAGATAAGAAGTTTGCTGGATTTAGACTGTGGTTCAGCTAGGTCGAGCAAGAGAAATGGGTTGAGCATGCTGTGAAGGGGAGGCGGGTTAAAAACCCCAGGTTCGGGTCTAATCACGAATGGAGATCTGTGACCCAAGATGAGAAGTTGAAACCTGAGTTGTGCATTTGGGGCAATCGAGAAAAACCTAGGAAGAGCAAGAGCACGACTGCAATGGCAAGTTCCTGGACGAAATTCAAACAAAGGAGATGACATAAGAGAAAATGGAGAGTTTATGGAAGCTCGAGAGGAAGAAGAATTGGGTAAAGAGGCCACTGGCGGTAGTTTCAGTGGTGCATGATGAGGTTAGGGGGAAGCCTAGGCGAGATGAAATGCTTATGGTGCAGAGGGTAGAGGTATTAGTGGAATATGAGAAGGAGGGGATTGTGAGGGAGATGAATGAGGAAGATAATTTGATATTGGCCCTTCAGAACATACGCTGTATTAGCAAAATGCTAAGGGTCAATTTTGATAGATTAGAGGCACAGACCATGATGCTATTCAAAGATATTGAAAAAAGAAAAAAAAAGAAGGTGAGAGGGGAATAGACAAAATCCAATTGTAAAAACAGACAAGGGGTGGAAGGCCCTAGAGAATTAATGAGGTTGTAGTCCACCAATTATCAGAACTTGAGGAAGGAAAAGAAGGAGATAAGAGTGATTGTGAATACTTAATCAATGTTTTTTTGGTATTATCTCTTGGAATGTTATGGGAATCAACGACCATAAGAAGAGACAGGTGGTAAAGGGTTGTATGAATATATGGAATGATGGTTTACTTAATTGTATGGTGATATTTTCTAGGGAATGTTCTATCTTTTGCCTATTTAAAGGTAGAAGAAATGGGTGGAGATGGGTGTTCACTAGCGTATACGACAGAGGTGAGGGAGAGAGGGGTATGTTGTGGAATACTTTGAATGAATATAACATAAATGAGACTTCCTTTGGATTGAGAGAGAAGACTTCAATATAGTTTTGAGTAGGCAATAGAGATCAGGAGAGCAATTTTCGAGAATTTGTGCTAATGACCAGGAGACTCTAGACATGCTTGAATTATTGAACTTACCCCTCATGGGAGGTAAATGGACATGGTCCAATTAGAGATTAAATTTGGCATGCTCAAGAATTGATAAGCTTTTGGTGTCTGTCTCGTATCAATCTCAATTATCAGGTCTACGCCAAAAGCTTTTGCAATGCGTTATCTCTTACCATTTTTTCATTTGTCTAGCCTCCAATGAGATTAAATGGGGCCCTTATCCTATTAAATTTGAGGATAAGTGCTTAAGAGTCAATGGAGGTTAAGCTGAAATAAAGAAGTAGTGTAAGGAGGTAGTGTAAGGAGGAGCAGAGGCAAGAAGCTACAATTACTCAAATCTTTACCATAGGACCTCGAGGCCCTGGACAGGATGGAGGGGGAGGGAGGTGTGTTTATTGAAGATTTAGCTCGCAAGGAATCCATAAATATAAAGATGTGGCGATTTGGGACCCTGTTGTGTCAATTTGAGAAAAGATTGACCGGATGGAAAAAAAAAAACCTTTTATCTAAAGGCGGGAGACTTGTACTTATAAAAAGGACGATGGTCAACATCTCCACTTAATATATGTTCCTATTGACAATCCTTATGAGCGTAGCGAAGAGATTGAAATCATTTCAATGTAAACTCTTATGAAGTGATATGGAATAAAAAGTATCACCTTGTGTGTGGGGTGAGGTTAAAAAGCCTATTTATTAGGGAAATTGGACTTGAGATATTTGATGGAGGTGAATATGGCTCTATAGAGGAAATAACTTTAGAGATTCATGAATGAAAATAGTAGTCTCTAGTGGAGGGTGATAGATGCAAAGTTTGGGACTGTGGGTAGAGAGTGGTAACCAGGCTCTCATCTAGGACCTATGAGAATATGGGAAAAAATATGCATGTGCAGGAATAAATTCCAAAATTGTATTAGCTGGAGGGTTGGCATTGGAACATAATTAGCTTCTGGCATGATGCTTGGTTAAAGAGGAGGCCACTCTATACTCCCAGATCTATGCTATTGTGTGTTACAAGAATATTTCGATTTATGAGTCTTATAGTGATAATGAGAGAGGAGAGGAGTGTAATATTTGGAGACTCAATGCTAGAGGGTCCTTTTCAGTCAGATTTTTTACAAATATTTGATTGAAAGTGATGCGACGAGCACCAGTTTTCCCTGTTGGCAAATCTGGAAGGTTAATGCTCCACCTAGAGTTTGCTTTCTTTGCATGACAGGTAGGTCGAAATGTTTCTTATTCTTGACAAGCTGATCAAGAGGGGGAAAATATTTGTCAATGGTTGTTTTTATGCAAAAGGGAGATAGAGTCCTGTAATCACATTATTCTATGGTGTCTGTTTATATATAAACTATGAATCCTTGCTTATGGACTTCTGGGTATCAATGATTGATGGTTGGTTCAGTGATAGAAGAAACTTAAGCATAGGAGGGTATTAGCAGAGTGAAGAAACATTTTAGTTTCATTCCTCTTGTTACTTTTTGGGTGATTTGGAAAGAGAAAAACAAAAGAGCGCTTGAGGGGGTGGAAATGTCTTTGATAGAGTTAAAGATAGATGTACAGACCTTGAGTTTTTTAATTATAGGTCATCCTCTTTATTCACTGGAGAATTTTGGTATCTTATTGACATATTGATCAATATGTAACTACTTTTCTACATGGATTTCCACCCCCTTGTTGCTTGTGAATGAATTTTGCCATACTATTTTTATTTTAAAAAAGATTTGTCTTAGAAGCCACTTCCCTTGCTTGGGTAGCTTTAGACTTTTTCTGGTGACAATTGTTTGTGCTTATGTTTCAATTGTTGTTTGTAGTCACTCCACCAATTCTGGTAATTTCTCAATCAGCAAGCGTGCTATAAACTCTTCCTGTAAAACAATATTTTATACTTTCCAGTCTTTGCAGCTTGTGGTACTCATTAATTTGCGTCTTAATTTCCTCGTCATCGGTAATCTCCCATCAGTGATATTTTCCAATAACAAATTTTTGTTTTCCAACATACTCAGCATTTGTCAATGAGTCTGATATCTCTTTTGCTTATTTGTAGTGACAGTAGACATAAAAAATCTCATTAGACAACTTACCTTGTTTGAACTAAATCACCAATTATGATTTGTTGATGCCATTGGGTTTTGTAGCAGTCAGTGCCGCAGTTACTATGCATGTTTAGCACACAGAATATTTTCCTGCCACCTTTTGAAGTTGTCACCGTTAAGAACTTCTTTTGGATATGTTGGAGAAAGGCTTTCACAAAGCCGTGCCAAAACAAGAGAAGCGTGACTAAGGGTGCGATAGTGAAGGTTTTAGCAATAGCATTTTGGTAGTAGGCTAGGCAGGTGGAATGTGAAGAAGAGACATAAGTTAAAGGAGTCTTGATGACAGCACGATGCCAGACACAAGAGATGGCATGAGTAGTGGTGTAATAGTGAAGGTTTTAGCAGCAGTATTGCTGATAGTAGGCTAGGCAGTGGAATGTGTAGAAGAAACGGAAGTTAAAAGGAGTGTTTATGATAGTGGCAGCATCAGATGAGGTCATTATCCTTGGGATTGTTGGAAAAACAGTAGAGCAAAAAATAAAATTAAGCCCAAGGCACGTAAAAGTGACACTGTCCGTAAGGATAACTCTACACTTCAACCATGCAGAAGGTATAATGCAGTACCCTCAGGATTTAACATGTTCTTTCAGAGTTATCTTTGCACTCGTCAACTAGGAGAACAGGAATAGTGTATTGAGAAGGAACTTAGTGGCGCTTCGGACAGACAGAGTAGAGGAGGAAAAGGTTGCCTATTTATTATGTTGAATGGCAATTATATAATAAAAATCAAACTTTTATTTAAAAAAAAATAAAATATAAATCAAACTGTAATATATAGAAATTAATTCAAGGGACCTGAAGGGGTAATATACAGAAATAATAATGGTGTTTATTAGGGTAATAATGTTTGATAATCAAATTTGAATTTAAAAATATTGAAATCTGAAACGATCTAATTTCAGAGCTTACAGGAACAACAAATTTTTGACAAACTTCATCAACATAAATTAAATTTATGTAGAGATAAAATTTAAAAAAATGGACTTGGATGAGCCTCGTGTATATCTTGCATTCAAGTGGCTGGAGAATCCACCGTTTCGAAAGTTTCGGCCCATCTCGTGTATACCTACCACTTTTTTTTCTAGTTCTTTATAAGCTTGCTAGTTAAAGTTTGTATATAAAGAAACACAAAGCTTCATTTCTGCAGGATGTGAAGCTTTTTTAAGTACTCTACAATATACAACCATATTATGTAGAAATCAATTGCAGGACATAGGTTGTATAATTGACAAGAAGTATTAGTAGGAAGTCTTTCTGATTATTTGTGTAATGGTGTTTGCTGCTGGATGTTACTACTACAATGTGGCTGTTCTTTTTCCTTGACAGGCGATGGTTGATTCTTGGAGCTTGCCTTTTCTTGAGGCTTTTAGAAATTCAGAAGATGTTCAGTTGTATGAGGTATCAGACCTCTTTTATTTGTCTATTGATTTGTTTAACCCACATTCTTTTACTCGCTAGTTAAACTATTTCCCATTAGAAGAAAAACTATTTGATATTATTTACAACTTGCCATGATATAGCTCCCTCCAATAGTTCTTTACTAATAGACTAATTCCTTCAAACATATCATTTTTCTCTTTGCAAAAGCTTCATTTTATATCTGTAATTACAAGCATCATCTCTCAACCAAATCACCGATATAAGACGCGAGTCTTAATGAGAACAAGGCATTGGACAAGAAAAAAGTAAAAGAAAATCCCATGAAGAAAGAAAAGAGATGCACTGGAAGTGCTTGATTTGCAACATAAGGATGCCCATGGCAGTCGGTTGCTTCATCTATTGGCTGGAAATCAATCATGTTATTGTGCTTACGGTTTCCATCCTTGCAGGTATCATTTATAGACTCATGGCTTTTGTGCTGGAAGCCAATTAAACATCTGCTTCTGCGGATGATGAGGAAATCAAATGATGGAGAGAAGGATTCGCTTCGGAGGCAGATTGTTTATTCATTTGGCGACCATTATTACTTCAGAAAAGAACTTAAAATACTGAACCTTCTTACAGGGTATAAAATGCTATTTTAGATGCAGAATTTGGCACCCTAGTAGCATGTCTTAGTTCCATAACTGTGCTTTGTTAATTTACTACCGTGCAGGTACATTTTCCTGCTTGATAAATTCGGTAGAATACGGTGGCAAGGCTTTGGATTCGCAACCCAAGAGGAAATATCATCCCTTCTTTCCTGCACATCCCTCCTTTTGGAGGAGAAATGAAGTAGTAATTAGCATAAAAGAGTTTCGAAGTTTTTTGGAGCAACAAGTCAAATAATGTTATTTTTTAAAATAAAAGTTCCTTGTCCCCAAAGTTACCTCCATCTCTCTTAGATTTGTTTTCATAGTAGTTTGTGACAATAGCTGATTTTATATAATCACATGTTTTCCTTGTGAAGCATGGATATTTGCTTGTGAAAGCAAGATTCTTAATTATGAGTTTGGTGGTGGTAATAGCTATTAAGGCCTGTTGTTAGGGTTATAAGGGCTTCTACTTTTTCCTAGGAGCCCTGGGATGGCAATTTCCCAAAATGTTTATTTGATGTAAGTTTATATGCAGAAAATTTTAGAAACCTACCTCTTTTGTTCGTTTGTTTTGATGAGATAGAAGGATTCTCTAATGATTCCTTATTCAATCATACACAACAAGTCATGAACATGGAAACCTTAACAAAAAGTTCTTTAGATTTCTCTTTACAGAGACCCATAACAAGATTCCTAGTGAGTTAATCATGATGGTTGATTTATATGCATTTTAGTAACAATTTTCAAGTCTTTTCTGAAATTATATTGAGAGATAAGAGCTAGTGACAGTATGGAATTTGACTAGGAAAAATGGAGAGGTAGCATGATCCAGCTTTAATGGAGTCTAAACACCAAGAGTTGATAAATAAAATAGATGCAGTTACCCAAGAATAGTCAGATCCCAAGGGTGAGAATCGAGTTTGCCGAGGAGGTCGTCTCATCCATTGTTGCAAGTAGTACAATTTTGAAAGCGATAGTGGTCCCTTTCTTCATCCCTATTCCAAAATTGGGTGTTCCTGGTAATAGTTTTCTCAAGGACCCACTTGGATGGGTTTATGTAAAATGCACTGCCTTGTAAGAAAGAGGGACTTGGCATCTTCCGTCATTCAAAGGTGACGCCCGAGTAAAGTTTGAAAGTTAAGAGGAAGATCAACCTTATCTGTCATACGATACCCTCAAGAGCAATTTACAATATATGCTTCCACTCTGTAGCAATATAGTTTGGGTAACTATTCAAATTGAAGTACTTTAGTATTTGCAGATGACTATCAAAGTATTTTGAGCAATTAGCATTTTATGCTGATATTTTTGTTGATTAAGAGGTTTAGATTTTTAGCAGTGACTTTCATGAATGTATCCTGTAGAAGTCGAATAACATTAGCTTGCATGACCTCACCTCTGTCATTATCCTAACACATCTTATGAACATATAAAAATTAATTTTTGCACATATAATTGTAGATAGCATCAACCCATGAATGTAGTATCTTTTAGAAGCAAAGAATTCTCATATTGCTGAAGTTAGAATTACTTTAATGTGTATAAATATGGTGGGTGTAAAGAGGATCGGAGTCACCTCACCTTAGAAGAATTAAGGGGGCACGTTCCCTTGTTTGGAAGGTGTAGGCCCCTAAGGTATTAAGCAACAGCTTTAGTCAGGAGTGGGATTACCTTACCTCCATTAAAATGCCTAAGAAAATAAAAGAAACTGTCAGACCTCCTTTAGAAGTGATACGAGTACGATTACTATTATGACTGTCATAATAGTATTTTAGGAAGAACCCCTAAGATCAAGTAGAACATTAGTTGACTTCGCTACAACAAGAGATATATACCTTTATTAAGGGGCTTTAGTTGACTCTGTGAAAGCTTATCTTGTTCCTCTATATATATATATATATATATTTTTTTAATCCTCTCTTATTTTAAGTTTATTTTGCATTATTATCATTTACTTCTTTTATTTTATTTGCACTTTAATAATTTCATTTACATTTTGTTTCTTTCAATTTTATAGGGTCATGCACCCAGTGGATGGGATGGACTTTTTCCACAGTTCAATCCCAGTAATGCCTAATTTAATTGCACTTGCATTGTAAGTCTTTTATTATTTTAGTCATTATCTTTTTCTTTCCCCGTGGAAAATGCCCGACAAGGTGGTAGGTCAATGTTGAAGGCATTAAAGATTGTCTCATCCTCCTTTGTTAATGCCTAATTTTGATACCCATTTCATCATTAAATAAAAACTTTAGATATTCTAAAATTGTTAAAATCCATATTGGGAGTTGGGAATTAAGTGATGACAATTATAATGATTAATGGTGATGGTAACGATAAATATAAATAATACAAGCTTTGCTTTTGTCTCTACATAATTGATATGCTAAAATTTGTTTACATATCATGTAGATTATGTCCTAACAAAACCATTTGAACAATTAGGATCTTCTTAGTTATTGCGAAACAATTTTACAACTAGTAATCGTCGTCTTTCTCGAACGAATTCTTTTGGTATATTTTTTTCACATTTCAAAATTAGTTAGTAAGTTTTCTAGGATCCCTTTGGAAAATTTCACACTCATATGCTACTTTGTATCTAAAAAGCAATATCAACTATTTGGAATAATAGCAGACAAAACTATTAAGATAGAGTGCTCTATTTTGAAGTGAGAACACAAGGCCGCATTTTGGACAATCTTCTTCACATCTCCAACAAGCTAGTGGTGGAGTTGCAACCAATCGGACCTTGGTTCATAAATTTTTATATAGATATCTAACTATCTGTTTCATAAAATTATCAACGATTTGATCCTTAAAAAAAAAAAAATTTAAATGTATACTTTTTTTAAAAACAAATTTTTTTGACAAACAAAATGATATTCTAATTTTATGTACTTTATACGAAAACATAAAATACGATTTAAATTTAATTAAATAGAACTAATATTATCACACCAAATAGTATGAACGGAATTTACAAGAAAACCAAGTTCACCAAGTAAAGATTTAACCGATTTCCTCAATTGAATTTTAGGGAATACATTTTTTCTTGGTTGTCCAAAAGAAACATCAAAGAATAAAAGAATTATTCTGAGAAGAATAACCCTTCTTGAGATACATTTCAAATATCAAATGGCATATATGAGAGACTTCTAATATTCACGAGTGGAATGCATAAATTGGGATAATGTGTTAACTATAAAGGCAATGTCTAGCCTCAAAAGGGTGTAATATTATAAGTCCTAATTAATTGTCTATATTTCTTATCATTAGGATTTATGACGAAAAAGAAGTTAGAGGTGTATTGTAAGACTTACAACTAATAATCTTGGCTTCGAAAAGAAGCTTATTAACATATTATTTGTCAAGAAAGCAAAATTTATAGAAAAATAATAGATCTATAGACCAAAAAAATATAACAAGTCGCCTATTTTTTTAACTTGAAATTCTTGCTCGACTATTTTTCTTTTAGATGTAAACTAAAATTTGAAGCTGATTATTATTAGTAACAATAAAATTTTCTACATAAATGAAAAAAAAAAAAAAAAAAATTGATGCCATCCAAGTGAGTAGAATAAGGAAATGTCAACTTTAAATGGTTATGAGGCCACAATATGTGAGAAAAAAAAAATATTCTCTAAGGACACCATGTAAGATGTTTTAACAATGATTAGGGCACAAAAATGGCACAAATATATTGAATGCATTAAGAGCATTGCCTGATCTAGGTGACCAAGTAACAAAGCCTTCTCTCAAGCCATAGGAAAATATATCATAAAATTGACTATGACATAAAAGGTCCAAAATTATTGAGAGCTTTGCCTCATTTAAGTCATCTAAGTAAAAGAAACCTTACATCGGGGAGGATGGTCAAAAAATGATCAATGTATAAAAACTCGAAATCATTAAAAATGGCCAAGGCATAAGAATTCTAATTTTACCTCATTGGTTAGCTATATTAGTTGTTGCAATTAACTTGCTTATTCAAGGAGAAAGGTTCTTTAAGATATATCAATAAGCCATTACCCTCTTAAGATGACCTTTTTTGGATCTTTTTCTCATCCTATTGTGAGGCAAACTTTTTTTAAGAAAAACATTAATGAACTATTTTTCAAGACTTTACAAAATTTAAAAACCTCTCATCTAAAAAAAATATAAGAAGAGGTAATAGATCAAGAAGTTAGAGAAGAGTTGAAGAATGAAAAGCTGAAAAACTTAATCTATCAATTTATCTAATGTAAAGGAACCTAACTTTTTCATGCTTTTTCATTAGACTTAAGCTTGTGAAAATTTCTTAAATAGAAATAATTGATTTATTTTCTTATTTTTTAGAGGGTACAAATATGACAATATCTTAACAAAAAGAGGGATTTGCTTGTTTTGATAAAGAAACATGAAAATTATAATATATCTCATGGAATTCAAGTGGATCATAAAAGGAATGATTACAAAAAAGATCTATAATAAACTAGTTCACGAGAAATATAAATAAGGAAAACTTCTTCTAGCTCAAATTGCATAAGGCAATTCATTAGTACTAGAGCCATGGTGGTATACATATAAGGTATTTTATAATTTTTTTATTCCCAGTATTGTAAAATAACACAATATGTTTCTCGAGAAAAGGTCAAATTTAACTTTTTAGTATTTCCTTTTTATCATCTTCAATTGAAAAATAAAGTAAGATGGGTTAAAAAGAAGGGAAGAATAATAGACATAAATAGTAGCTTGGCGAGAAAATTATCAACAAAAGAAACTTATGGAGATACCAAAATAAAGGGAATGTAAAAGCAAAAGGGCTTCAAAAGCAATATGAAGAAAATGAGCGGCCAAATGAAAATCACTAAAGAGAATAGCTATCATCCTTGAAATCTACTTTATAAAGGAGGAATTATGAAAACTCAAAAGGCATAATTATTAGTTAAAAGGACCTATAATGAGCTACAATCATGCACATGATGAAGGCAGTGATGGAACACATCATTTCAGGACATATGGGCAAAAAGGTGAGGGCTTATGAAATGTCCTCGCACTTGAGATCCATGTGATTAAGCTACATATGACACTTAGTCCTATAAGTATGATGAATGCTCTTTCCTAGAGCATGTTAAAATACAGTGATAAACAAAGCATGCATTGACCATACTAGGGCATGAGATCAAAGCCTAAAAAAGCCTCATTGATCTTAAAAAGACCTTATAGTGTGATATCACAATATAAGAAAATTATAAGACCTAATTACTGCAAAGTTTTCCATACAACAAATTTCTAAAACATATGAAGATGGAGTGCTTGTCAAAATCATCACAGGAAAGGAGGTATACGTAAACACTAATAGGTCAAAAAGATAACAACATGGCTAGTAAGAGGCTTTACAAGACTCCAAGTGAACTAGCTCATATGTATGAATCTTCTCTCCATGTAATGAAGTGACCAACTCGTAACTATTACTAATATAACGGCCCACTTTCTCTGTTGAGAAAGAAGTGCTATTTCATGCACGTAACCTGTTAATTTTATGCAGTAATAAGTTAAAACTTAAGATTCAATCATCCCCTATACGGAATTACAAATAATGATACTTACAAATTCTTTACATTGTATCGCTATAATATAATTAAACCGATTTTATAAGACAAAAATCTCAAGATCACTAAGGGTTCTTCAAAGCATTTATTCGACCTTAAACTTACTCTTGATCTGGACTAATCTGCATTGAGAGATATGAATTGGGGTGAGTTTCACGAACTCATAAGAAAAAGGGGCAGTGCCTAAAACAAAAATATGCACACACTCACTCATACAAGATTCATCAAACAAATGCATATCTTATTTAAAACTAATTCCCAATCAATATAGTTACCATAATTTCACATATCTCAATAATTCACTCTTTCACATATGATTTCATAAACGTCACAAATATTCTATCATCATATTTACATAAATAAGTAATATCATTTATTGATTTCATAATACTTGTACTTATACTTTCTGACAATTACTTGTACTTGTCACTGAATTACTTATCATTGCATATGTCATTATTTCTTTCATTTATCACTTTTCAGATGCACTTTCATTCTCATTTACATTTTTATTAAAGTCTATAATTTTTATTTTTTTTGTATTTTAAGAATTTTATCGCACGATACCGTTTATACTGACATCAACGAAAGCACTAAGGATCTTTTTTACCATGTGGAGAAATCACATATCATTTATCACTTATCACTTTCACTTTCACTTTTCACTTTCCCAATGCACCAGAATAAGGAACAGTTATTGAGTATCACTAATCACTTTTCATATACACACGAACACAGAACGCTTATGTATGGAATTTCTTAGTCATGTTTGGTTGAGGTCATGTCCACGGGTAAGGTTCGCCACACTTCACTTGCAAAATGGCTACACACACACCCTCTCTCTGTTGATACCGGTTAAACAGATTTTCTCGTCTTTTAGATATTCATATATTATTCTTTTACTAATAAGATCTATTACTAGATGACCTACTCATGCATGCACTTGTTTATGCATCATATATGTTATATATAAACATGCGTACACAATACGTATAATGTATACATCTTATACACACAGTTATCGACTTAAATAAATATATATACATGCAACACATACAATATAAGTATACTTGTGTATTTACATGATACATATATGTATTCCATAAGCATACACATACAAGTTGTTCGCTCATACATACATACGTTATACAACATATAATTATACATATATATATGTTACGCACACCTACAACTCAGTAACTAGTATGCACAAAATCTGTATACGCATACTAGTACCAATATGCATATATAAACATAGGTCATACACAACATTATATAGATCTCCAATCATATGCAATTGCACACACAAATAAGATGAGTTCGCGAAAATCACGTTAGAAAACATAAATAGTTTTTAAAGACTGTAAACAATTTATTTTAATGAAAGTTTGATAAAAATATAGTGACCTCTGAATGAGACTAATCCAATCCCTTACCTATAGTCAAATCAGAATCCTCACTGGTTATGATTTACGGTCATCTCCACATCCTTGTTATCACCCAAATATTTTTTTCGTTTACAAATAGAAATTACACACGTTAAATGATGAACACATAAAAAATAACTATAATACAAAGGTCGATAGATTTTTACATTTGATGCGTGATTCAGGTCATTGGGGTCACTGTGTGCCACCACACGCCTGACACGTGCCTCCACGCATCTCCACGCACTTAAACGCATGCCATATGTCATATCACCATGCACCACCACCAGAATTGTCCTTTGCCGCTGCAACTTGATTGACAACCATCACAGAACACCTCGTGCATTTAGATTTAACACTGATATGGTAGAATCACGCGATTAGCCACTACACGCAACAGACCCACCTTACCGCCTGTTAGGTTTGTTCTCTCCCTTTCTCTACGTACGACCCTCTTTCTCTCTCTATGCATGAATCTCTCTCTCTCCTCAGCACTGGATCTCCCTCCCACAAAATGAGTCTGTCCTTTTTTGTAGGCGGAGAAGGGGAGCCCTGCATGCCTCTTCTTCTATTTTCTCCAGCGTGCATGTGTGTTTTTCTTCTCCTCATTCTTCGGCTTCCAAAGACGTGCACGCCTCTAGCTGCTATTTTTTTCCTTTTTAATCGAATAGACGTCGTTTTAGGGTTTTTCAAAACGATGTCATTTTGTCCTTTGCTTTTCCTAATGCCCAGTTTTGGGCTAGATTCCATTTTCTAGGTCGGAGTGTTACAATCTCCCTCCCTTGAAGTAAATTTAGTCCTCCAAATTTGTAGTGACAAGATGGTTTGAAGACATCCTTACTCATTTCCTAGTTTCCTTTTCAACCTAATAGTTTCATTATAATATTATTACTGACGGGATCTCTTTAGTTCATAATCAGACCATTTTTAGCTCCTATTATTAAAGTATACTTGCTAAGAGTGCATATCTCAATTCCAAATGTTATTTACGAATCTAGTAAGATATTAGGGTTTTCAAGAGCTTTTTCCCTCCCTATTTGATGACTTGATGTCTACATAGTTTATTCTTTAACTAACCCGTATAATTCCTTCAATTTCGTCAAAGACTGAAAAATTCCTAATATACCTCTTATTCTCTATTCTTCACAAGGATGAGTTCTTAATTATCAAAATACTCCAACACTAAGGTATGTTTATCTTCCCTCAAATTTCATGTCTTAAGTGAAAATCATTTGTTAACTGATTTTCAAAAATTACCTTTGGAGATTTTAAAAATATTTTAGTATCAAAACTTCCTCCTCTTTACTCAACAGGTCTGGTGTCTAGATAAGTTATTTTTAGTTGAGTCAAATTGTACTTCTAGGCACCTCAGTACTTGATCGAATTTTTCTTAAAGTCCTTTTAAATAAGTGATTGTAAAATTCATACTTTTTACTAAAAGTTCTTAGGAGTCTTTGATAGAGGGGTCATATAATGACCTAGTTAAAGTTGATTATATTCTCTATCTATTCCATTTCTTTTATGGTTAAGTACTATACCTTTCGCTTTCTAATGTTGCAATGATTGCTTTTAGGTCTGCCACTAAGATATGACTCGTGGGTTTGTCGTATTCTTATTTAGTCTTTGTTGACTTATAAAACATTTCTTCATGTGTTTAATTTCTAATTTGAGAGTGTTTACCTTGAAGATCCATCTTGCTATATTTGTATAACATATAAATTTTACATTATAATTTAAGAATAAGCAAACAATATGCAAAGATTATTCATACTAACAGTTTTATTATTAGAAAATATTGTCACAACTAATGGCTAATGAAGGTTTAGTTGGGTTAATTTTGGTCATATAAATTTACTATTAATCGTATTATATTTAGAAATTTTACTTTAAGGAAGGTTGGTTTGTAGTATCCTGATCGAATGTCGATCTTGTAGGATATTGGATTTGCAATTGTCTTCTCTCCTTTTTTTTCATGATTGGTTATCTTCATTGAGCATACTTTTATTAATGATTGAGAAAATTTAAGGTCTTTTCTAGATGGGAGAGTAGGGAGGTTAAATACTCTCGTATTGGAGCCAGTCTGTAGTAGTAGTAAGGTCGATCATAAGGTTTCTATTATGCCAAGTTCACTTATATTGATTTTTAGATGGTTTCGAAAGAAATCTTTCTTGTGTGGTGATTTATGGGTCCATACTACACTTCTGCTACGCCACTCTAAATAGTGTTTACTTTGAAGGTTTATCTGGGTTTATTGCATCATTTTTTGTGTTACCTTTTGGTATAAGGGAATTATATTCTGAGTTACTATTATATTATTAATGATTTATGGTTAAAACATGTCTTTCGAATATCCTCTTCTCCCATGAAAATTTAATTTAGCAGGGATAAAGACTTTCACAAAGAAGAGTTCTAATCAAGCATACTTTAATAATCTTATATAAAAGTTTTTTATCCATTAAGCATATGATGATTTAATGACTAAGGGTTTCTGAAGCAGCATTATAACTCCTATGTGACATTATAATAAGGATTTGGAACAGTTAGGGTATTCGTTCTTCCTATAGAAGATTCACAAGAAATTCTATATTTTATTAAAGTACCAACTAATTATTTGTCTCCCAAAATATTTTCTTTTGAGTCTACTTGTTTTAAGATTTCTTTTTCTTCTTGGTCTCTAACGAATTTAAGAAAGACTCTTCCATCTCATGAGGAATCAAATGGAAGTAAATTACTAACTGACCAAAATATCCCCAATGATGTTTATTGCTGAAAATAACAATATTGGAGTATTAAGAACCTAAGTATTTGCAAAAACATTGGTAGGAGAAGTAAGAGGCTAAAAGCTGTCTCAATTCGAAAAAATATCCTATATGATGAAAACTTGAATAATATCCACGTGATAAGTAAATCAAGTAAATAGGTTGCTCAAAACTCTCTAAAATGAAAGAATGGTCCAGATTTCTAAACTCTCTATTATGTCATGATTTTGATACAAACCATGATATAATTAGCAATAACAAACTCTTTGGTCCTTCAGTTCACAACATAGCAAGTTTATAACTTATAGTAGTAATTGCAATCATATATTTAATTTCCTTATGCAAATCGGGAATTGGTTGGGTGATTGGATATCGTTGGTTAAGAAAGATAAGAATCATCATAAATAACTATGAAGAAAAACATGTCTATAAGTAAACATTGATGAAAAAACTTGAAAGACATGATTCAACAATGGACTAGAGAACATAACTACTATAAGCAAATTTAATGGTAGCAAACATTTAAGGCTAAATGTCTTGTATTAGTTTAAAAATGCATATAATAAGTCCTCAAACTAAAATTCGAACTACCTCTTTGAACACATTATCATATTACTAAAAAGAAATGGTTGGGAACATATTGGCATTTTCCAAAAGCAAGTCATTTCCTAAGGTGAAGGTAGTTGACCTTAAGGAGAAGAGCAGGTTCTTATATTTTTGAACCTTTAAAATATTTCAATACTTATCTGATTATATAAGAGGGCTCTTCCAATACTCACTTACTTGGGAGGTTTTCCTCCACTTAAGAGAATTTTCTCTCATCAAAGGTTGTTCTCCCATTCAAGGGATTTTCTTCTCGCTTTAGGGAATCTTCTCCTTTAAAATTCCTTTCTCAACTCGAGGGAAATTCATTGTCTTTCCCAAAAATTTATTCACTTGCTCCTAGTAGGTAATTCCTTTGGTAGTATTTAAGCTTTCTACGGTTTCATGTAATATGATATATTATGGTTGTTGCTTTTTCGCCATCTCCAGTTAGCTTCAGAGTGGAGCCCCAATTCTTTGATTCTTAAATTTATCATATTAACTCATGAAATTCCTATCTCCTTATACTTTTAAAATTGTAATCTTAATTTCCCATAATCACAGATGTTTCAGATAGAGTTTCAAAACATCTCCTAAAGTACATACTACCTAATTTCTATTGGTTCTCAACCTCATAAGAATCCTAAACCTTATGATATAAGGGATGGTGTCGATGAACGTGAGCTTTGATACCAATTTTAACGGCCTACTTTCTCTATTGAGAAAAGAGCACTATTCTACGCACATAACCTGGTAATTTTACGCAGCAATAAGCGACAACTTAATATTCAATTATCCCCTATACGAAATTACGAGTTATGAGACTTATAAAATTATTTACATTGTATCACTATAATATAATTAAACTAAATTTAAAAGACAAAACTCTCAAGATCACTCAGAGTTTTTAAAGTCATTCTTTGATCTTAAAATTACTCTTGATATGGACTAATTTGTATTGGGGGGTGTAAATTGGGGTGAACTTCACAGACTTATAAAGAAAAGGGGCAGTTTCCAAAATAAAGACATGCACACACTCAATCACACAAGATTCACAAAACAAATACATATCTTCTTTAAAACCAATTCATAAGGAAAAGGGGCAGTGCCCAAAATAAAGACATGCACACACTAAAGCACACAAGATTCACAAAACAAATACATATACATTCATGAAAGATGCATTAACATGTAAAATTACAATAATTTAAGCATAATATTTAATCATGCAATCATTAATTTAAATTTTATTAATTTTACTGTAGAAGCTCATTAGGTTGTTTAAAAATAAATACTAAATTCTCTAGTAAAACCTTGGTGCTTTCTACGCCTTTCTTTTCTTCTTCTCATTCTCTCTCTCTCTAGATCACTCCATCTCTTTCTAAAACTCTTTGGTGGATGGAAGAATGAAATAGAAGTGACGAAAAAATGGTGCAGTGAGGGTCCCTATTTATAAAAAACGGGGACCGTTAGACTTGTGCCAAATGAAGAAATCTGACGAAGAGAGAGAGTCAATGGGAAAGATGAGGTGCGATGACTGACGGATGTGACTGACAGATGAACGATGTGATAACGATAACGTGAAAATCGGTGGTACGCCATCTAAACAACGGGGACACATTGCCCAAGCGACATCGGCACGTCGCCTAAGGTTGGATGACGACACCCCACCTAAGTCAGCAATGCATGATGCTTGAAGGCAACGTGTGGCACCCAAAGGGGCGGCATGCATTGCCCGAGATAGCACATGTTGCCCCAACCTACCACGCGCGCAAGCTTACCACGCAGAGCCATGCACCGGTCTATGCGTAATGTGATGCACGTGCAGACTACACCTCGTGCCCCCCGCGTATGGGACGCGTGCATAATAAACAAGTCCTGTGCTGGCTAAGTGCGCGCACTGCGTGCGGTGTGCGAAACTTGCATTGACGGGTTCTCTTTCGCTAATGTTCATGCAGGATTTTCCACCTTTTTCTCCGTTTTCTCCTGAAATCTTTTTAAATAATAAATAAAGATATAATTTTTGTACGATAAAATAAAATAATTAATTTCAGGAATATTTAACCAAATAAAATATGAAATACGATATTCATTAAAAAAGATAAAATTATGAAATATTAAAAAACGGTCTTAGGGCATGAATAAATAGGAGTTTACATTATAAATTAAGCAGAAGGTTTTTGGGTGTTATACTTGCAGTTGTCCCTCAATTACTTATCATTGCATATATCAATATTATTTTCACTTATCACTTTTTAGTTGCACTTTCATTCTTAGTTATATTTTTATTAAGGTTTATAATTTCTATTTTTTGTCTTTTAAGAGTTTCATTGCACGATGCCCTTTTTGCGGTACCAACGATGGTGCTAATGATCTTCTCTATCATGTGGATACATCACATATCATTTATCACATATCATTTATCACTTTCACTTTCATTTTTCACTCTCTTAATGCGCCTAAACACAGAATGATTTTGTATTGAGTATCACTAATCACTTTCCACATATACATGAACACAGAACGGTTATGTATGAGACTTTTTAGTCACGTCTTGCTGAGGTCATATCCACGGGTAAAGTTCACCATGCTTCACTTGCCAAAATGGCTATACACACACCCTCCCCTGTTGATACTGATTAAACGAATTTTCTCGTCTTTTAAATATTTACATGTTATGCTTTTACTAATCAGATCCATCACCAGATGACTTAATCATGCATGTACGTGTCTATACATCATATATATTACATATAAACATTCCTACATAATACGCATAATGTATACATCTTATACGTACAACTATCGACTTAAATAAATATATATACATGCAACACATACAATATAAGTATACTTGTGTATTTACGCAAGGTATATATGTATTCCATAAGCATGCACATACAAGTTGTTCACTCATACATATATATGTTATACAATATACAATTATACATATCTATATATATGTCACACACACCTATAACTCAGTAACTGACATACACAAAATCTACATACACACACTAGTAGCAATATACATATATAAACATAGGTCACGCATAACATCATATATATCTCCAATCATATGCAATTGCACACACACACATGATGAGTTTGCGGAAATCACGTTAGAAAACTTAAATAGTTTGTAAAGCCTGTAAACAATTTATTTCAATGAAAATAAAGTTTTATAAAAATATGGGGCCTTTGAATGAGACTAACCAAATCCCTTACCTACAGTCGAATAAAAATCCTCATTGGTTCTGATTTACAGTCATCTCCATGTCCTTATTATTATCATAATATTTTTCTCGTTTACAAACAGAAATTACATGTGTTAAATGACGAACACTTTGAAAATAACTATAATATAAAGGTGGATAGATTTTTACGTTTGATGCATGATTCAGGTCACTGGGGTCATCGTGTGCCACCACACGGTTGAAATGCATCGCCACGTGCTTAGACACACGCGCCACATGTCAGACCACTATGCACCACTGCCAAAATCGCCGTTCGCTGTCGCGATTCGATTGGAAACAACCACAGAACACCTCGTGCATTCATATCTAGCACAGATCTAGTAGAATCACGCTGAAAAACACCATGGACTAACGAAATCGCGTGATCAACCACCGCACGCAAGTCTTCCCCTCCAGGTAAATCCACCGCGGGTCACATTCTTTCCTAGCCGTGTGTTGTGTCCACTTCGTTTCCTGGATTTACGCAGTCGTCAGTGACGCAGATTTAGTCGCCACACGCACCGGACCTGCCTTATCATTGGTCAGGTTTGTTCTCTCCCTCTCTCTACACGCGACCTTATTTCTCTCTCTATGCACGGATCTCTCTCTCTCCTCACGCACCGGATCTCTCTCCCATAGAACGAGTCTCTCCCTTTTTGTAGGCGGAGAAAGGGAGCCCTGCA
The DNA here is from genome assembly GCF_054855325.1 of Carica papaya. Lineage (NCBI taxonomy): Eukaryota > Viridiplantae > Streptophyta > Magnoliopsida > Brassicales > Caricaceae > Carica > Carica papaya. The sequence goes on from NC_142310.1 coordinate 11,176,154, forward strand.
CGCCTCTTCTTCCTTCTTCTCCGACGTGCTAATGTGTTCTTCTTCTCCTCCTCCTTCGGCTTCCAGAGGCGTGCGCGCCTCTAGTTGCCATTTCTTTCTTTTTTTCTTTTTTAATCAAAACGACATCGTTTTAGGATTTTTCAAAATGATGTTAAAAGTCTTTTGTTTTTCCTAATGCCCAGTTTTGAGCTGAGTTCCGTTTTCTGGGAAAAAGTGTTACAACTAATCTCTACCAAGTTGTACATCACCCACTGAACTTGAGTGTCTGAACCTTTGTACTAAAAAATTTATGACCTCTACTTCTCATTAATGTTCTTCCTAAAAGTCTATTATTCATAGCTTGTATAAAAATTACCTATATCACAAAGTAATTATAAAATAAAATATAAATTAAATAAAAGAAACCTTTTCTATCGTTATTATTGATATATCGTCAATATTAAATTTCATCTTAGTATTTTCATAATCCAAAGATGATTAAATATACATATATTGTGAAGCTAAAATGATAGAAAAACATAAAGATAAAAAAGTTTGATTAAGATACACCAAACAATATAGTAGTTCATTGGTCTATTGACATCACCGACACTTCATTTATCGAACTATTTATAGTTAATATATAAAGTAATAAAAGGATAAACTATCAGATTACTTCTTAGGTTATCATTATGTTACAATTTGGTCTGAAATTTTTTTTTAGTACAATTTGATCTTTAAACTTATAAATTTATTTTAATTTATGATTTTTTTAATATAACTGTAAAAATTATAATAGAAAGCAATGGGAATTCTTTTACTTTTTAAATAATTTTAAAGTGTACAATGACTAAAAATTAACGTCAATAAACTCAAAAAAAAATAATTATTATATTTTATTTAAGTAATCAGATGATAATAGTATAGTTTAAATAGACTAAGATGTCAGCAATATATTTATTTTCAATTTTTTTTTTCCATTAATACTATTATATAGATATATTATAGTTTTTGACTTATTTTTTTATGATAAATAAATGACAAAAAAAGAAAAACACATTTTTATTTCTAATAAAAGAATTTATTAGAAAATTGTATTTTTTAAAAAAATTTAAATAATAAAATTGATAATTACCAATACTAAAAAATATATAAACATAAATAAAATCTGAAGCAATATATTTTTTAATGTTTATTTGACATGTTTGACAAACCAGACAGGCTTAATAAAATAGTGCTTTGGAATGTAACTGCCTTTCCAATGTCTGTCTTCACTTGATATTTTCAAAATATTTAGTTCCAGTTCACATAATCTCAATATTGCACATAATTTAAGGGCGATAAATATAACAAACAGCAGCAGGCAGCAGAAAGATATATTGAGAAATGAAAGCTGAAAATTTCAAGAATCATAGGGCGAAAAAGAAATAGAAAATTTTGATGAAATAAGTATTAATTGATTTATATGTATAATTTCTGTCTTTAAATCTACAATCCTGTCCCTAAGTAGTTTGTCCTGAGAATCCAGAAATGCTACTAGTGGAATTTGTGATCCATATAACTAGGGAAGATATACAATTAAAAGAAAAAAAAAAACACAAATATATATATATATAAATTGTTCAAAGAATTCAAGTTCTAGACCTCTTGCACTGTATGCTATAAGACCCAGAAACCTCCAAGCATAAGTATATAAGTCACGAGGAACACGATAATGCTAATTCCGGTGAGATTTTTGGGGACATTCCGAGGTGAATTATTATCACTCAGCTGCCCGGCATTGACAAATTCACTTCTGCCAGTGTTAGTAGACGCAGAGACATTGACTGACATTGAGCCTGGTGAGAGAAATTCATATCAAGACATCAAAAATCAGTAACTTGATATAACAAATGTAAAAGCAACATCTTAAACAGTTCGCCCCCCAACAATTTACAGAATGATTAACTGAAGGGCTTTCTTTGTCCTTCTCAGAAGATAGGCCAGTACAAACGTTACCAATGGCTTTTTCAACTTATGATAGACCAAAAAAAAAAAACTCTGGTAAATCATGCTTTCATAGGACTAACTCCTCGCTACCGCAGTTAACATAGAACCGAGGAGAGAAACAAAAAGACAGGTTTTACTTTACATGCCATGCTCAAGCTAATTTTAAGTTGGTAATCTCAACTTACAGTCATAGTTCGCCCATCCAATCCGTTGACCAGCTAAATCATATACGAAGATTTTGTCCTTGAGAACAAGATCTGCAGAAAAGATGAAAGGTGATATTGTTGGAATGAAGAAACAAAAGCACTTCAAAGGACCTAGATATAATGGCATAACTACAGAATAGAAATTGAAATTAACTTTCATTGGCATGATGAATGGTATGGAGGTATAAATTGTTCACGCTCATTTCAAAGCCACCATGAAACTATAATTTTGATCTTATTAAAACAAAAAATTCAATAAGGAAAACCTTTGTAACAAAGGAAAGAAATATATGAGGAAAATCTTTGTAATAAAGGAAAGAAATACACATGATTAGGAAGGAGAACTGATGAAGAAAAGGAAATTAAAAATGTTTAAAAGTAGTTTCTTTCCTTTTGTAACAAAGGAAAGAAATATATGAGGAAAAAACATTTGTAATAAAGGAAAGAAAGACATGATTAAGAAGGAGAACCGATGAAGAAAAGGAAATTAAAAATGTTAAAAGCAGTTTCTTTTCTGAAGCTTTTTCAACTAAATTTTGATCATCCAGACACACTTACAGTCGTTACGAAATTGTCAGATGCATTGCAAAAGGCATAAAACATTTCATGGACAATGCCAGATCGAGAACATGCAAGAAGCATAATCAGTTGTATATTGATACCTCCTAAAATTGTAATTCCTTGTCCCTGGATTTTTTGAAAGCCAATGCACCAAACTGCAGCACCTCCCTACATGCCAAGGTCATTCATTCTGGTTAGTGAATCAGGGTATCTAATTAAAAACAATACCTCTAGTTAGGTAAAACTGTTGTTGGCTATACATAAATGCACTTACAACTGAACCCAGATTAATTGTTGGGCAGCAAAGTGGAAAAGAAAACTATAAGGATCTATGTTCAAGAAAACATAACTGGAAGTAATCATATTGCTGGAGAATCTGCCAATCATGGATCAAAACATTCTGATAGATGCCATGACTATTCTCCTAGAAAATACTTTGAAAAAGGTCCCGTGAAGTTTTATCTTTATAGTTTTTGCCAAAAGAAAAATAAAAAGCATAATACTTGAGAGAATCTAATGCCTAGGAAGAGAAACAAAAAATTCCTTTCTTAATTAGGAGAATTGTACAAACCTAGCAAAGTGAAAAAGAAATAATTTGCATCTAGTACAGGTGACAACAAAGTAAATGTAACAATCAGAATCAGCCTGGGTAGGATAACAAGCTTGACTTGCTGATTAAAAGAAAGAATATCAACAGGTGAAGTTCACCAGTAAGTTTAAAAGAAACTTTAGAAAATAGAGGGGGAAATTAGAAAAAAACAAATAATATTAAGGTAAGTGTTTATTTTCTTCATAGAAATACTTCAAGGAAAGAGAACAAACCCAACTTCTTCCAACTCCGCTACGGTTTCAGTACAATGATTAACCAGAAATGGCTATTTATTGCAGTGTTCATATTAGATTATAGACAAAATTCCCAAAAAGCATCAATCTTGATAGCTTACAATTGAGTTCTGCTGTATAAGGTAGTCCTGAGGATTTAGAATCATGGATGCACCACCAGCAAAGTTAAAACTAACTTGAGGAAATATGTCTGTGAGACTGCACCGAAAAGTTAAACCATTGGAGATTAGATAATCTAAAGTAGGTGACCCTAATTGAAAACTGAGCTGATATGTCAAGAGAGTGAACCTCGAGGTGATTAAATAACACTGGTTTCCCTTGGAAAGAACAGGGCGCACATTTTGTGAAGCAATATTTGTAATCTGCATGATAACACAAAACATAATTGACCTTCTTTATTTTTATGATGTTCTGTAATCATACTAAACAACTGTCTTGCTCAAGATAACTTGCTTAAAAATTGACAGAAGCTTGTGAAGTTTTGTGGTGTTAAAGTGTCCCAAGTAGGAAAAGAAAGAAAAACTGCTGCCAAAACTTACAGCTTCAACAAAAGGATCGTAAGCTCCTTCTGCTAGGTATGCCAAAGTTGTTCCTGTATCAATTATTGTGCCTTTGTTGGTAGATGTTGAAAATACTGATGAATCAATTGGTAAAATTTGACCATTCACAGCAATGCTCTGAAGGTACACATTATAATGAGGCCTGAAATTTTGGGACATACCACTGGTTAGTCAACAATCCTTGTTCTATTGAGTATAGACAGATGACCTTAAAATCGAGAGAGTGCCTTGCTAGTTAAGGCACAATCAAGAAAGCTTGAGCAGCACTTTCTTCCATGCAAATCTTTCTCCCTTAATTCCTCTCTCATCTGAAAGCAGGAACAGACAAGAAGTTCCCAACCAAAAAACATCTTAACAAATATGCTCTCCTATACGTTGATTGGAAAGTCATTTTTAAACTTTATAACATCCATTGTCGTACTTTTAACCTTTTAAAGTCATTTTTAAAGTCCATTTAACATACCTAAATATGAAGAACTGAAACTTTAGGATAGAAAGCCCAAAACCATTTTCCTGGTAGAATGTATCAAGTTGAGGACTAATAGCATGTCCCAAAATAATTATAGTTTCAGGAATGAAGAAAAAATTCAGTGATATAAAATGGGAAAAAAAGAGTTTGAGGAAATAACATACTGTGATGGTACAAGTGGAGTGTATGCTATATGTGGATCCAGAATTTCACCAAGAACCAGTATACCTCCACCACTACCATCTCCCTTGAGACAGTGAGAGAATACCCTAGGGGTTAATCCCTGCGAAGCAAGCTGTGAGATGACAGACAAACTCTGCTGGCCGAACCCAAAGATCCCATCAACTGCTCTATCTGACTTTACCAAGTCCCCCGTTTGTAATGTGCTACAACTGTTCATGGCCAGAATTATCAAGGAAATAAATTTCAAGCTCTAAGCTATATCAAAGTATTTGAACCTTAAGAAATTCATGTTAACTCACCCAAAGACAACAGGAGCTGAAGAATTTGTTATCAAAGTACTGCCAACAATTGTGTCAAAGTACATCAAATCTGAGACATAATAGCCTGAAGTACCACTACCATCTCCGTACTGAAAAGTGTAACCACACAGATTGTTCTGAGCAGAACAGCCAGAATCGGATGATTCAATTCCTAAACTGCATCTTTGGTCCGAACAGGAGATCACTGAAGATGTTGATGAGCTCCCAGGATCAAAGAAATTGAGCTGAATCTTGGAGGAGAAAAGAAGAAAGAAAATTAAGCACTTTACTGAAATATGGCAACATTACTTATTTGATAACATAAAATGGTATCAACAAAAAAGTGTCTCAAATGGGAAAGATTATAATCAAGAAAAAGTTAGTTTACATGGAGTCCACTATTTTCTGGGCAACCATTGCAGGAACCGCAGCTAACCCACAAAACATCACTTCCTGTATCAATCTGCACATGAAATTCTCTTGGAGGACTGCCCAGTTGCAGTTTTGTATAGTAGAGCCTACAAATGAAACAAATATCCGACCCAGGCAAAGAAACCAATATAATCAAAATAGGGACTGAATTCTGAAACTAATAAACTAAAAATTAGTATAAATAAAAATCCAAAATCATGTGAGTGAAGATTTGGGGAAGATGAAAAGAACAGCGAAACCAAATAAACTAAAATAAAAGGAGCAAAGGGACAAACAAGAAAGAACATAAGGGCTAGAAAATCTCAAAGAAAACGAAGAAAAAAACAAACAAAGAAAGACCGAAATGGAAAAAGAAAATGTTACCAACCCGAAAATTTAGGAACCCATCATCCAGAAATCAAATCCAAGCCCATGTAAAAAAAAACCCAAAACACAGACAAACAATCAATGAAGAAAAGGAAGAATCCCCGAGAATTACCCAACAAGGAACGGATCAAAGGTCCCAGAAACCGGAAAATTGACGACGCCACCTAAAGACTGCAACAACCTCCCATGCCTGACTCTGTCCCGAGCCCTGAGTTGACAAAGCTCGAGCATGTGACTCTCCGGAATCGCCCTCTCAAGCGTCAAAGTGGTCGGAAATCCATACACAACCACCACCGCCGGTAACAGCACGGCGGCTATGAATAATCGGACGGGTAGAGTCTCCACCATCTCGGCGTTTTCTCTTTACGGGTAACCAAAGATTCACTCCTCAATAAATAAAGCAAGCTGCTTTGTCTAGTATTGAGGGAGAAAAAAAAGGGAAGAATGTTAACGGCTACAATTGGGTTCTTTAAAAAAGAAAAATAGATGACAAAGATTTGTGCTTGCCTTTGTATTCAGACTGCACTTTTTCAGTCTGTGTTTTTGGGTTTTTGTGTTGAGAGAGAAGAGAGGATTTGAGAGAGAGAGAATTGTTGTTAGGGAGCCAATAACAGAAGCTTCTAATCCATTGTGGATTATGTTATTTATTTATTTGGTATTTTTTCTCGAATTATTTATAGGTGATAACATATATTTATGTATATGTATGTATGTATGTATGTATGTATTTATATCATGTCAGTTTCCATGCGTCTTCCTGTTTGGTAAGCTGAACTGCTACAGAGTGCACATCATGTGTGCATTTTTCACCTTTTCTCTATTTTTAATTTTAAAATTACCTCAGCTACTCAACCGTTGATTATTTTACCAACTCATTTTATCATTTAAAAATTCAGAAATATTACAAACTTTCATTTTTTTTTTCATATTTCCACTCTAAACATTGTTTTTTTATTATTTTTAAATTTTAAAATTCTTTTACTTTTCTTACATCGGTTATTGTATAACCATTTTATTTTTTTTTGAGATAAAAGTGATATATAAATTGATAATGCCAAGGGTGCGTAATATATCTATGAGTATATCTATAATAATTTTTAAATTTTTAAAAAAATTAAAATTGTGACCAAGTATAACAAAATTAAAAATATGAAATCACGTATTATTGATAATGATAAAATTAATTTTTTTATCTTAAAAAATTTTATAATTTTTTTCTTTTCATAATCTACAAAATTATTAGAGAATAACTCTATGCCACTTAGTACTCATCTTAACTCCTTCCCGACCTAAAGATAATTCAAAAAATACCAAACAACTTATAAATTATTTTTCGAAGTTGATAAGAGACTAGACATGCAAGTAAAAGATGGTTGCAGGACTCAAGATTTTGTCTGCACAGTACACACCAATTGGCCAAAGCAAAGCCTCTTTTCATGAGGTTGTCAAGTGTAAGAATACACCCCAAAGTACCTTCTCATGCAAAGACAAATTCTAAGTGGGACATGAGAGTACCATATAATTTTATAAAGAAAGATAGGATTACAATTAATACTGTTCACCAAAAATCTGTAAAGTGACTTGATAGAGAAAACATAATTTTTATACAGATTTCAGTTTAACATTGACCAGTTGCTCTACTAGTTTTTCATATTCCAACACCTCTCAATTTTTTAAATTTTTAGTAACAATTACATTCCCAACCGAAATAAAATTAACCCCATAAATATTCTTGATGAGCATAGATTTGTTCTTAACAATGGCATAAATTTGTAGAACCAGCTTTAGAAGTCAGTCTGACCACACCAAACATCCACTTTTACTAACCACCTATTTGGAATTGTTTTGCACATGTTGACTTGAACTCAAAATGCTCTTCCATAAACTAAGCCCAAATGGATTCTTATCTGCCACAGTATGATCAAATCCACTTACCATGTAATGTAATGCTTTGTTGGAGCTACTAATTGACCTTAAGCCTAAACCTCTAGCTTTAATAAGCTTTTTTGCTTGTTCCCATTCAACCAAATATATCCTTTTGTTCACGTCGCCATCCCCCCCAAAGGGATCGACATTAAATAAATACTAGTTTTTTAGTAATTTTTTTGGATATAATGAGCACTGATAGATAATAGATGCGAAGATTTAACAAAATGCTTTTAATGGGAGTTAGTTTTTCATCTTTATACAAATATTTACTATTCCAACAAGCCAATCTGCTATAAAACATCTCGACGATCGGTTCTCAACTCTGACTATTTTTTTGTTTGGTACCTAAAGGAACACTCTGATATTTTATGGGAAGATGGGCAAATTTGTAGCCAAGGACACCAGCAAGAGATTCATCTATATTGTCCCCAAGTGTAATTAATTCTGATTTTTCCATGTTGATTTTAAGGGTGGATATCGTCTAAAAGCACAGTAGGATGCATCTAAAATGAAGAATATTCCTGATATCAGCTTAAAACAAAAAGAGTGTGTCATCCATAGATAAAAGATAAGAAAATTCAATTTGGTGACCATTCTTCCCCACATAAATATCCCTCAACAACCTTAAATTTTGAGCCTGTATAACAAATTTATTAAGGGCTTCCACGACGATAATGAATAATAAGGGGGAGAAGGGGTCACCTTGCCATAACCCCCTACTGGTCTTGAAGAATTTTGATAGGCCTCCATTTATCATAACAACAAAACACGTGGATGTAATACACTCCCTAATCCAGCTTCTCCATTTGAATCCGAAACAGAGATACCTAAGCATATGATCAATAAAATCTCACGAGACATGGTCAAAAGCTTTCTTCATGTCAAGTTTACATAAACCACCACTTCTCTTATTTCTTATAACATCATTAATCACTTTGTTGGTCATAAGGATAACATCCGTAATTTATTGCCCATAAACAAAAGCTTGTTGGTTTTTTCTAGTGATCGAGCCGACGACTTTGGATAATCTATTGGCCAAGACCTTTGAAAGGAGCTTGTAGACATAACCAATTAAGCCAATAGGCCTGAATTTTTTTAATGTTGGATGCATTCTTCTTTTTTGAAATCAAAACCATATAAGTGGAATTAAGTGATTTGACAAAGGAAGAATTTTTACAGAAATCCTTGAAGAACTTCATAACATCAACTTTAAGGATTCCCCATAACACTTGGAAGAATTTTCTATTAAAGCCATCTGGATCCGGTGCTTTATCCCTATCACAACTATTAAGGCAATCATAGATCTCTGTTTCCGTGAAATCAGCTTCCAAAAAAGAGATTGCAAGATCATCTAATCTATTAAAATGTAGAATATCAAGCTTCGGTCTCCAATTACACTCTTCTGTATACATGTTCTGAAAGTAATTGCATGCGCTGTCTCTCATTTTATTATTTTCCTAAATCTTAAGAGTTTTTAATATAAAGTTCCTCCACATCGTTAATACTTCTGCAATAATTAGCAAGACACTGGAAATACTTGGTGTTTTTGTCTCTATCTTTTAGTCATTTCTCCCTAACTTTTTGTTTCTAAGATTGAGCTTCTAAATTGAGTTTATTGGCCAAGTCCAGTTTGATTGTGTTCTTTCTTTCCCCATCAATAAGTGATAGATCGAGATCACCATCAGCCTTGTCCAGTAGGTCTAGTTGATACATTACCCCATTGATATGGTTTTTCTCAGCTATTTCCACTTCATTAGCCCAGGTTTTTATTTTTTCTTTTAGCTTTTTGAGTTTCATGGTTAGACAGAAGCTAGGAGTTCCTTTGCGCACCGTATTTTTCCATACCGATTCCACCAAGGACTTGAAACTTTCTATTTTGAGCCATTTGTTATCAATTCTAAATGGTGAAACTCCCCATTTAATACCCTCAGGATCTAAACGAATCAGAAAATGATCAGAAAGAGGTTTAGTGAGTAATTTTTGAGTGAGACTCGATATGTCCAGAAGGAGATCGTTACTGATTAGGAATTTTTCGATCCTTGAATAAAAGGTAATTCTCTCTCACTGCTCCAGGTCCAATTCCCGCTTTTCAAAAGAAGACCGACCAATCCAAGGTTGTCAATATTAGATTGAAAGTCCTTAGCTTCAGGGGCTGAATATTGGTTGTTGGACCTGATGTAAACCTGGACATAAGAGACCAAGAAGACAACTTGGGAGAAGCTGGAAGCACGACTCAAGTTCCGGAGGGACCTATTACCCGAGCTCGTGCCAAGGACTTTCAAAAGGCCTTCAATTTGCTCGTCCAAACTTGGATCACTTAGAAAATAGAATTTGAATCTCAAGAAACTGCAAGAACAGATCCAAGAAAGCAAGAAGAGCCCTGACCATATCTGGTTCTGGTTTGGGAAGAGAATGGAGGTGCAGTCCCGCTCACTCGCACGGGAACTACAACAAAATAGGAAAGACTGAGCTGAGTTTCTCTTTGAGGAGGGGCTTGAAGTCCTCGCCATGAAATCCGACTAACGTGCAAAACAGAAATAAAATAGAGACTAAAAAGATACCTGCAACCAGAGAAGGATTCTCCTTGCCGCAAGCCATCTTTTAGTTTTCTGAAGTTGTTTCCCCCGATTTGCAGCAAGAAGAAAAGTCTGCATGGCTGCACAATAAGAAGAAGAAGAGAGGAAGAATGTCGAAGATGAGTAGAAGAAGGAAACTAAAAAGAGAAAAGAGGAAGAAGACCGCACAACATCGGAGAGTGAGTGGTCCAAAGGAGGTAGAGTCCTACTTGATTCCTAAATTCCCAAATTGTTTACAATTTTGGAAGAAGTACTATGTACAGCCACTACCCCCACAAAGAATTAAATAATAAAGAAATCAGAAGATAAAGCCATGTGGAAGACAAGTGTCAAAGTGGAAAAGGGCGTCTAAGCCTATCAAAGAAGAGGAGTCTAGCTTAGTTAACTCTAGATTTTTTTTTATTGCAATTTTATTTTAGTTTTTGAATTTTAGTTAAATTAAATTTTAGTATTTTATTGTAATTAAACTTAAGAATTATATTTAGAAGTCTTATTTTCTAATTTAAGTTAAATAAAGATGGTCAAACTCTATAAATAAAGTCCACCACCTCTTCTTGAAAATACAATTCAGATTTCAATAATATTCACATTTTCTTAATTTAGTTTTTAAGTTTTCAAGAGTGAGTTTAGTGATGATGTTTTCAACCGACTTGTTGGGTAAGGAATTGAGATCACTTATCGAAGTAACTCTCATGATATCTTTTCAATTATAAATTTTTTTCTTTCTTTCTCTACAACATTGATTTTCACTTTTATGTTGAGTGCGGATTAAATAAGAATGACTTATTTAGAGTTTTGAGTTTCAGATTACTGATATTTATGCGGGATTTTGGATTGCGTTGGTAATCTCGAATTCTGCATCAGGACCTCTCTCATCTCCTAAGAATTATCTTGTCCCTCTACAATACACACTAATAAACAATCATTCATATCCATTGAGAGAGTTGTTGAAGAGACAAGAAACAGTTATCTTTTTCGACAGACTATCCTTACAATTAACAATATCTCTATTCCATATAATCATAACACCCTCAGTATTGTTCCTTAATTTACTATTATATTAATTAATACATCTTTCTTAAAAAATATAAATTTTTATAAAAAATTTACATAAAAAATTATTAATTGGTCTCAAAAAGGGGATTAATTTAATTTTAAAAATTACAATTTAATTTATTTCTGTTAAATTCTCTCTATAATGTATAAAGTAAATTATTAAGACATGACCTAAATTTAGGTTAATACACAAAAATGCTTGATCCCACCATTGCTTTTCCACTTTTAAACTAATTATTAAATTAGTCTCTTCTATGGAATTGTTGGGTTGTTCACGTCTTGTCTCAAGTAGCTTAATTTTCTATTATTGTTTTTGTTTCTTTTCTTAATTAACTGAATTCATCATGCTACCATTTTTTTCAGCATATTCTCTACTAATGAACTTAAAATGAAGTTACAGAATAATCAAATTGAAGGAATCAATGTGTGTAAAGCTATATGACTATAAAAAAAATAAAAAATAAATAAATTAGTATATGAGAAGCTTGTAAAGAGACCTAATAATACTTGCCAACATACAAAATAAAAACTATATCAAGATAAAAAATTAAAAATTATTATATAGTAACTTGTTCTATACAAGTACACACACACACACACGAAATTGTGTTAAATAATTGATTAAGAACCTAGTTATATGAGTAGTCATGACAAGAAAAGATAATTAAAACTAATTTAATATCCACTTATTTTTATAGTAAAAAATATACTCAGTTGAATAGATTTACAAAATAAAACTACAGTTTCAAAAGTCATATAAAATATATAGTAAACATTAAGTTCATATACGAGATAATTTTAGGTGCTTTAATATCGTATTCATTAGCGCTAAACTCATTGAGACATGTTTTTTATGTTAGAGACGTGGAATTTAAATAAATAAGGGAAACAACATGTACATTAAATAAATACTTTATGAAATATTTTATTTTTTCACTACAAAGGACGATGGTCGGGGATCAAACCACATCAAAGTCTTCAGCTCCTTGGGTATTGACTAAATTCTCATGGTTCAATCAGAAATGAGTTGTTTCCACAGGCTATAAACGGCACATGCATTCCTTTTCTAATGTGTCTGTGTAACCAACATACTCCCAACTGTGGCAAAGTAGCTCCAGAGTTGGTTTGTAGTAGTAGTTGGAGGAGACCACCTCAAGTAAAGTATTCTAGAAGCAAAAGTTTGAATTGGATGAAGACCCATGCATGAGTTAGTGTTTAATTCAACCATAAATGAGTTAGTAGAGACTCTTTATTTTGTGAAACTAAAAATTTTTCACTTGTGAAGATATGGTCTCATATCACCTGAATTATATGACAAAGCATAATATATAATTGGTCCTTATGCTATTTAATTTTTGTTTAAATTGGTCCTTCAAATATATTTTTATTTAGATTACCTATGTACTTTCTCAAATGATTCAAATATACAACAACCACATATTAATACTATTTTAGAAGTATTATAATCTTATGCAAATTACTCCTATGCTATTTCTCCTTGGTAGTTTCTAGTAATTGGGAATATGTCGCTAGAGAAACTCTCTCTCTTCAGTTCTCTTTTACTTGGTCAATCCTCTCCCTCTCACGAAGTTTAAGCTTTTATTTTCACTTATAGAAAATATCTTAACAAATTCTTTCCTCTTCTACACTTGTTGATCCAATCACTCTCATATAGTTTTAACTTTAATTCTCACTTCACAAAAAAGATATTAAGAAAAAAAAATTATCATATAAAATATACAATCCTAAGATAATTCTTCAATTTCAAGAACCATTTCTTTGAACTTTTGTTTGGGGGAACCTGTAATTACAAAATATACCACATATGAGGAGCAACTACTTACATACTCTTTGGAGAAAATAATGTCAAAATAAAAGAAGGTAGATTAGTAGGAGCTTCTAAAATCAATTAGATTATGTCGAAACTGAAGAAGATTATATTGGAACCGGAAAAAAGGAGAGGTTTTCTCTCCTTGCAATTAGGACTCAAATTAGAAAGATGAAGAGGTACATGGTTTGTTGCTTTCTTTAATCCCCTGAGTTCAAGTGCACTCTCAAGATCACTCATGAAAGATTTAATTTTTATTTTCAAAATAAAAAATCTGAAAATGCTTTAACAACTAAAATTAATCAAAAAAAAATATTCAAGAATTTATTAGAGTCAATAACTATGATGACTTAATAACCAAGAGTAGATAGGAAAACGAAACAGCTAGTGGAAAATGAAAACAATTGAAAATATTATTTTTATAATTTCATGGAATAAAATATTATTTTTATAATTTCATGGAAACTTACATGATTTCTGTGTGGTTCATAATCTACTATCTAGAATGATTCTTCGTTTTCGTCAAAATTTTTAGAGGAATTCAACCCAAACTCGTTACTTATTGTATGCTCATATAAACCAAATGAAATTGAAAAGGTTTTCGTAGACATTTACAATCAATCAATAGAGAAACTTCAAAACATGAAGGGAAAACAACTTCAACTATTGATTGTTATTTTACCTGATGTGATTGGGTCATATGGTAAGCAAAATAATGTAGATTCAATTGAAATTGTGTTTTCATTATTTGAAAATTTGGTCGTTTCCAGGAAAAATTAAGAGTCTGCGAAACAAAACCGAGAATTGTCTCACAATGAAGTCAATCCAAACAAGCAAAGAGAGTGTGTGAAATAGGTTCTTTGCTTGTCTAGGTTACAAAATTGTGAGACAATTCTCAGTTTTGTTTCACACACTCTTAATTTTTTCTAGAAACAACCAAATTTCACATAAGGAAAACACAATTTCAATTGAATCTACATTATTTTCTTATCATATGACCCAATCATATGAAGTAAAATAATAATCAATAGTTGAAGTTGTTTTCCCTTCATGTCTTGAAATTTTTCCATTGATTGATTGCAAATGTCTATGAGAACCCTCTCAATCTCACTTGGTTTATATGAGCGTACAGGAAGTAATGGGTTTGGGTTGAATTCCTTGAAAATTTTTTAAGAAAACAAAGAATCATTCTAAATACTAAATTATGAACCCCACAGAAATTTTGTAGATCGGAAAGATGGGAGCCATACTATTCCCTTGCTGTTACACATTTCAATCAATTGTCTACAGAATTCGAAGGGCCAATTTCTATCCACCTGTTCAGAGAAGTTCACACACGTCCAGAACTCAACTCTCCCACCATTGACCATTTTCTGCAACCAACATGACAATAAACCATTTCAGTTGTCAAACAAGGCCACTGAACTTAACCAACCTAGATCAGAATGGAGTAAGAAAGCATTTGTTTCATGCTATTTCCTATTTATAACTGATACTAACTAGTTCATCAAAAAATAACTGATGCTAAACCATGCCATAAAATTTGCACATGTCCATCAGTAAGACAATCAAACAACCATTAATTTTACCTTGTTAATCATATTCCATTGACCTAAACGAGGATCAACACTTGACTGGACCCCAGTATCGTGATATTTCAGCTGCAGCAATCAACATCGAGATAATATTTAATTATGGAGATGAATAACAACCTAGTAGTCACAAAGGTAACAATAACTACCGTTGGTGAGCGCAGAACTCGAGCTTCAACCTTAGCAAGTTCCCGTCCCACATGAATTCCAAACTCAGTTATTAGAATCGCATCACTGAACTTATCTGATTGAGCAATCTTAATTCAATCCAAAAACACGATTTTAGCTGAATTATATAGTAAATAAGAAAGTAATAATCAAAACCACAATAATCAACCATATTTGCAAATTTTTTAACAAACTTATACCTCTTTAATATTATCTTCTTTTTTATTAGGGCGCCGACAGGTTGCTCTTAACAGGTTAGTTATCTGTCTACCGTTTAACTTCTTTATATATCTCTGCCTATCAGCAATTTGGCAAACCTCAAATAAAGGAATTATCCATGTAAAGAGAGAAGGAGAAAAAAATCCAGATGATAAATCTTGTCTCAATAGGAAAACCTCCATAGGCAGAAATGCAGGTCTTGATACACTCCCAGCTTGAATTGCAGGCAAAGAAGTAAATTTCAGCTTAGGTTTGTATTTTTCATGAAAATATTAGACCACAGACATATTTTAACAAAAAGATGCCCAACCAAATACCTATAAGATACATGCTCTTAACTGATTAAATCCACATATAAATCAAGAAGTAGAACACAGAAACAACTTACGTTAGTTCGCTTAATGGCTGATCGGATATGCCAAAAATTTTATAAACCCTAGGATATCGGCCGCAGGTACGTGATACCTTATGTATATGGTATATGGAGAGAGAGAGAGAGAGAGAGGCTTAGGTTTCTGCAAATGAAAAGAAACAGAGGACTGAGAAGAGTAAGGAGCAAGAAGCGAGCAAGAAGAACGGAGGGAGGGAGGAAGGGAGGGAGAGAGAGAGAGAGATGGAAATGTGGAGCGTAAGTGGAGTATGTGTAATGGGAGAGTGGGTCGGTGGGGGGAGGGGAAAAGTCAATTTGTCACTAGGACGATTTTACCCTCGGAATTCTAGTTTATTTTCAGTCCTGAATAACTGGGTACCAAAATCTTACCATGCTAATTAACTTAATTTTGGGATTAAAATTTCTTACAATTAAAATAAGTAGGCCAAGTAAGAAAATATATACCTATTTGGATAGTTCCAATATTTTTTATTTATGCCTATATACTCTTCTAAATCAGTCAAACCTATTTTAGTGTTATATATTTAGCAAAAATTTAACTGTATAATTTACTTCAAATTATTCAATATATCATCATAAACTTTTAAAATA
This sequence comes from Carica papaya, assembly GCF_054855325.1. Taxonomy (NCBI): domain Eukaryota; kingdom Viridiplantae; phylum Streptophyta; class Magnoliopsida; order Brassicales; family Caricaceae; genus Carica; species Carica papaya. The sequence goes on from NC_142310.1 coordinate 11,192,391, forward strand.
AATTTACTTTTGAGAACTTTACATATTAAATAGATATTCAGAAAATCTTTCCGCCATTACTATATTTGAATAAATCATAAGTTAAAAATCTTGAAAAGAAAATTATAGAGTTAATGATGGTGTTGATTTGAGTAAGCTGGCAAATTTGGTTGACTGAGTATGAATGTATATACAACTCTATAAAAAAAAAAAAAAAGAGTATCAAAATAGAGAGAGCATGAGAGGTCGATAGATAAAAAATTATTAATGAGGAGAATGAAAGTTTTAATATTGACAAGGAAATAAAAATTAACCATAAAGTTGTTCACCAGATGAAGAGAGAGCATGGAGGAGGGTGGTTAACTGTGTGTGATGATGGAGTAGGAAGAAGACGAAGAGAGGGAGTGCTCCCGAAAAGGGTTTTTGCTACGAAAGGAAAGGAAGGAGATCTAACGGTCTCTTAGTAGTGAACGTCGTCACATAAGCATCTGATATGATATTTAAGAATAACAATCGTTAACTATTGATATGTTTAAGGATAACGTAGTAAAAATAAAATCATTTAATTTTTAAATAGTGAGAGTAAGTTGAGAAAATTATTTACAATATGCAAGCGAAGAAGGAAAAAGAACTTACATTACTTTATATTCCGCACGCACCACTAACGTATTGGTACTTCCTAACATCAATATATCAAATATAGTAATTAATAGTTTTATAATAGATTTAAACCAAACACAAATAAATTTAATACTAAATTATAATTTTAAAAGTGATAAATTAATAAATAAAATCAAAAAAATTATATTTAAAACAGAGTAAGATTTTTTATAATTTTTTTAATAAACTAATAACATAACTTAAATAAATTACATGATTTAACTTCACATAAAATTTTCTATCAACTCGAAATTATCATTTTTTATAATAATAGAATATCAATACCTCTTAGTTAAATTATATAAAAAAAATTTAAAAATTCTAAATCGTAATATCAAATACATCCTTTAAACTCTAAATAAAAAGTCATCTCGAGAAAAAACCTACACATGAAAATACATTGAGAACACTGACAAAGACAACTTAAAATCATACAATAACCTAGATCTGTTGACCTAGAAAGTGCCTATGGCTTAAGAAAACCATTTGTAGTGTTCTAAAATACTTACTTCTAGACCTGAAACCAGATTGTAGAGCTTTGATTAGCTAAATAGGTCATATCATAAATATTGAATTTCCAATAAATAAGATGATATCCCTCACCAAAAGAATGTACCTCTGGAGAAGTTAGAAACCAGCCTTACACTCTATTTATGAGAATCTATAATTTGTTGGGGGGGGGGGGTTCTTCCAACGCCCTTGAAGTTCCATCAATCTCTATATTCCCTACTCCGACATCCATCGTCTCCCTCTTGTCAATTTCCCTCCTTTTCCTCTCAGATATACTCCCATATAAGTTATGTGCTGGATTCAAGAAGCAATAGGCCAGGGCTGATCCATAGATGATTAAGGCATTGAGCTGCCGTTGGTCTCTTTTCCGGGACTTAATCAATTATGGGAATAAGGAAGTCGGCCATATCATTAGCATGTTGCTCACTGAAATCATACTTTTCCATAAGAACCTTGTTAAAAGGCCAAAAGCGCAAGCGACGAATGTGTCTCAGATCCCCATATCTATTGAAGAAATCCCGCGAATGCAGATCCTCTAATGCAATCTGTAAAAAATATTTATTAACACTTGAATATAATAAAAAAAAGGAAACACAAGTAACATTCTCAAGTTTGGTTCCCTCATAATAGTTAATATTATTGCTAAATCTTCACTTTATAACATATCATAAAACTGATTTACTTTGAGCGAGATGCATGAGATATTTCTACCTTGCGTGGCCTCATTCCAAGAAGCTACATCATCAATGCCAAGTGATCCTAAACGGGCAAAATTGAAAGTTAATTATATGGGGGGAAATCATAATAAATAAATATAGGAAAACTGAGAAGCAATGTGAAAGTTTGCATGCGAAAGCACAAAACACAGAAAAAGAAACATCTCAGAACTTAGAAAATCAGGATTCATCATCTTCAATCTATTTTTCTGCATGAATAACTAATTCAAGTTTGCAAATATAGTTACCCTTTCAGAATTCCTTTGCTGTCAATTTTCATTTCAACCCTTTGTAGATTTACAAGAAACAGCTTCCCAGGCCCATTTGTTTAGTTTTATTCAACCAAAACCATCAATCTTTAAAATTTTATCTTCAAGTAGTTTATATTGTAGAATGTTCCTGACTAAATACAAGTTCAGGAACAATGAATCCGGGAAAATAGCAATCTTTTTTTTTGGCATTCACAGACTGAAGCGTACATCTATCAACTTACGTAAAGACCAGGTCAGACTCTACCTTCCCCTGCTTCTTTTTCTCAGTTAAACAAAAACATCTTTTGTAAAGAGAAACCTAAGCAAAAACTTAAAGTTTAAATGTTGAAGAGTTCATCTTTGTTGTGGGAATAACAAATCAACAGTGCCTTGTACATTTTCCTATGTTGCAATTTCATCTCTGATAAATCAGAAAAGATTCTGGATCAAATATGAAAGAGCTGTTCATGATTGTCATGAAAACTTCTGTAAATTTAAAGAGAAACCATCATATGGGAAAATAAACTAAAATGAAGCTTCAAAAAGGAAAATATCACCAGCTACTAAAGTTCTTTAACCTACATATTTTTCAAAAATAAGTTAAAACTGTAACTGAGCATAAAAGCAACATATAAAACTGAGATGTTAAACTGAATAACACTTTAAAACCATCTTTAACATTCCCACAATCTAAATGTTAACCTAAATACATAGTATTCACTATGACACAGATTTTTCTCACATAGAGAAGGTCTGAAATTTTTACATTCACTTAGATGTTATAAAGAACTATACAGACAAATTGATATGTATACCTCCATTCAATTCAACAAGGGACTTGTCAAAAAGGGATTTAATATCTGGGATATTGTAATAAAAAATTTCTATTGTCAAAAACATATTAATGGCTGAAAAGAAGATAATGCCACCAGTTTATTTTGTGGAATCACTTAGTTTAAGGGTAAATGTTGAATTGGAAGATAGGATCAAATGAAAACTTAGCCAACACACTTCCAAGCCGGACTGCTTAAAAAAAGAATGAAACCAAGATATCTTTTGTTTTTCCTTGATGCATGGCTAGAGGGCGAAACTTGATCATCGAGAATGTAACAGAAGAAAAAAGAATAGTTGTACTCTTGCAAGGGCTTAACAAATCTCAACCATTTTCCTTTATGGAGTCATTGGTCAAGAGACCTAGGGGCTCAATAGTTTCATTTTGTCATAATATGTGGTTAATCTTTCAGGAACAAACTTGGAGTTAGGCAGAATTCGAAGCTTCTAAAATGCAGAAGAGAACCAAAAGCATAATAAAAATGCCTTCTGCTGGAATTTCGTTTTGATAGGCATCTTTGATAGGTTGGTATGAGCTCATAAGTCTCTAGTAGCTTTTTCTTTTCAACTAATCTTTCTCTTAGAATCCTATTTCTTTCGCTTACAGGCAACACACCTCAGTGCGCTAATTATAATACTTACTTTCCTATGAAAAGAAATGGAATATAAACAAGAGATGGAAATGAAGAGAAAATTAGGGTCTTATCCAGAGAATATAAACAAAGTTGGCAATACCTCATCGCTTGTGGCCAGCTCAAAGCTAATGCAAGCAAATGACCATAGATCCACGAAGTTGAGTACTTGGATCTAAGAATAAGCTCTGGACACCAATATTGCCTTGTCTGAATGTCATTTGGAAACTGTTTATATGTCCAACAAGCATTGCCAAAGTCAACTAGTTTGCACTTTTGTCAAACAGCTTCCCCTTCTGTGGCTTCGATTTGCTTGGTTAGCATCCTTGACTACATTTTTGCTGTTTATATCTTTAATTTCAGAGCTACTTATCTGTTCTTCAGCACAATTCCCGTTTTGATTTCTCATCAACATTAGAATCCTCTGTGGAAGGTATTTTACAATCTGTTTCATTTTCCTCTGTGGCTTTCTTCCCAGAGCACCCTGAGCTGCCTTCTTAGCCTTTCTTCTTATTTTCTTCTTTTGATTCTTCGTCAGATCTCTGTTCAAACTCTTAGCTTTTGAAGCAAAAGACACAGAAGCAATTTTGTCTTTACTGGCTGGAAGAACAAGAGGAGCACCTGATTTCCTGGGATCTTTTGATGGATCAATCATTGACAAAAGCAAAACCTTCTCTGGCTTCAAATCTGTATGAATAACTGAAAGCTGATGAGGCAGATGATCCAAACCCAGTAAGATATGAAAGCAAATCTCTTTAGCCATGTGGAGTGGAACCCCTTGGGAATCACTTTATCCAATTAGGGTCAAAAGGTTGTCCCCCAGGTACTCAAAAACCATGCATACATGCTGCCCATTTGGTCCTGAATGCTTAAAATGATATACAAGAATAGAAAAGAAGTTCCTAACCTCAAAACATCTTAACAAATATGCTCTCCTATACTTTGATTGCAAAGACATTACAGCTCCATGAAATCAGTTTAGGACCAAACATGCATAAATCGGCAACTTGAGCCTAAACTTTATAACATCCTTCGTCGTATTTTTTCCCTTTAAAAGTCATTTTAACATACCTAAATATGAAGAACTAAAAGTTTAGGATAGAGAGCCAAAAACCACTTTCCTGATAGAATGTATCAAGTTGAAGACTCATAGCATGTCCCAAAATAACTATTCTTTCGGGATGAAAAATTTCAGTGATGCAAAATGGGAAATAAAGAGTTCAAGAAAATAACATACTGTGATGGCACAAGTGGAATGTATAGTATATGTGGATCCAGAATTTCACCATGAACCAGTATACCTCCACCACCACCATCTCCCTTCAGACAGTGAGACAATACCCTAGGGGTTAATCCCTGCGAAGCAGGCTGTGAGATAACAGACAAATCCTGCTGGCCAAATCCAAAGATCCCATCAACTGCTCTATCTGACTTTACCAAGTCCCCCCTTTGTAACGTGCTACAACTGTCCATGGCCAGAATTATCAAGGAAATAAATTTCATGCTCTAAGCTATATAAGGCATGTGAACATAACCACTATTTGAACCTTCAGAAATTCATGTTAATTCACCCAAAGACAACAGGAGCTGAAGAATTTGTTATCAAAGTATTGCCAACAATTGTGTCGAAGTACATCAAATCTGAGACATAATAGCCTGAAGTACCAGTACCATCTCCGTACTGAAAAGTGTAACCACACAGATTGTTCTGAGCAGAACAGCCAGAATCGGATGATTGAATTCCTAAACTGCATCATTACAGGAGATCAATGAAGATGTTGATGAGCTCCCAGGGTCAAAGAAATTGAGCTGAATCTTGGGGGAGAAAAGAAAATAGTCAATTAAGCACTCTACTGAAATAAGGTAACATTACTTGTTTGATAACATACAACGATATCAACAAAGAGGTATCTCAAATAGGAAATATTCTAATCAAGAAAAAATCAGTTTACATGGAGTCCACTATTTTCTGGGCAACCATTGCAGGAACTGCGGCTAACCCACGAAAGATCACTTCCTGTATTAATCTGCACATGAAATTCTCTTGGAAGACTGCCCAGTTGCAGTTTCGTACAATAAAGCCCACAAATCAAACAAATATCCGACCCAGGCAAAGAAACCAATATAATCAAAAGAGGGACTGAATCTTAAACTAACAAACTAAAAGTAGTATAAATAAAAATCCAAAATTATGCGAACGAAGATTTGGGGAAGAGAAAGAGGACAGCAAAACCAAACAAACCAATATAAAAGGAGCAAAGGGACAAACAGGAAAGAACATACAGACTAGAAACCCAGATGGAAAAGAACGTTAGCAACCCGAAAATTTAGGAATCCATCATCCAGAAATCAATAAAGAGAAGTAAGAATCTCTCTCTCTCTCTCTCTCTCTCTCTCCATAAACGTAAGTCTTCTTCTTGCCCTCTTCTTGCTTCTTTCCTTTCTTGTGCCATTTTCTTAGTGTGCAGTCCCTTACGCACGCACAGACACCAACACTCTCTCTTTATTGTTGTATTGACGGAAATGTCTGTACACAGCAGTAGTCGACAGTATTCTCAGTCTTCGCCGCCGTCTAGCCAGTATGGAGGCTTCTCTGGGTCAGGACGGGGAAGAGGCTGCTGCGGCAGGGGTCGTGGCAACTCCTCTGGCTCCGAGCAAGATGTTCCTACGCCTGTCGCTGCGGCTCCTCCCACCTCGCGATTGGTATTGATTCCGGTTGCAGTTCCAAGTATGACCACTGGCCCTCGTCCCTAGTCTCGAACTCATCCGTACCAGCTCCATTTGGCAAGCCTATTGAGAAACTAAGCAGGAAGCATTTAAAGATTTGTAGGAGATCTAGGTGAGCAGTGAGGCTCAAGATAGAAAGAAAACCAAATTATGCAATAGATCTTATTCGAAAAGAAATAAGCTGAAACGAAATTATGTAATAAATTTTATTCGGAAACAAATAGATTGATCTAATTTGAGTCTTCGTAAAAAATAATAGTTGTAATAAATAATAAATACAATTAAGTATCTAACAAAAGAGAAAAAAATAGAAAGATCATTAGCAAGGAAAGGAATAAAGAAAGTGTAAACTTAATAATTAATTAACTAAAGATTTAAAAAAAAAAAAGTTGCAAGATTAGGTGCTACATTATGAAATAAATCTCTATCGGTGAACCCAACCAAAAAGTAGTCTGCCCGAATTTGACACTTGTATCCTGACTTTCCAACATCTAGCCTCGCTGGAAATGTAATAGCCTTCGATGACGCGGGTGGCGTAGGTGCTGACTCCAGTGTCAGTCTCATGGCCAAGTTAGTGTTCAAGGGACTAGGAGATATAGCCACACTTGGAGCTGCAACCGGGATGAATGTCGGTCGCGAGGTGGGAGGAGCCGCAGCGACAGGCATATGAACATCTTGTCCGAAGCCAGATGAGTTGCCACGACCCCTGCCTTGACGGTCTCTTCCCCATCCTATCCTATCCTAAAGAAGCCTCTTTGTTGACTAGACGACCACGAACACAATGAATACTGTCAACCACTCCTATTTCCAAACATTCTCGCCAATACAACAATAAAGAGAAAGAGTGTGTATCTGTGCAGCGTAAGGAGTTACACAAAGAGAAAATGACACAACAAAAGAAGAGAGTAAGAAGAGAGCAAGAAGAACTTTTGTGTATTATTGTCTTTGGTTGATTTTTTTTTTATGGGTAATTAATGTACGATAAGATTTGGTAATTGCACAAGATGATAATTATAAAATTATATCATGTTTGAGAAAATTGTGTATTAATGTATGGTAATGACAACGGTTGTAATACCTGGGTCCGAAAATTTAGTCATGAGTAATTGTTTCAATTAATAATAATATATATATAATTAAATCTTATTTTATCTTAATTTTGTAAATTTTTTGAGAAAAATAAGATTATGAATGAAATTGAAAACAATTATGAAGAAAAAAAGGATGAAATTGTAAATAAAGGAAGTATTTTTGAAAGAAATTTTAAAAACGGGGTAAAATCACAAAAAATAAAATAAAAAATGACCACGTGGGACTGCTCTATTAGTAACCACGACGAGTCAGAACGCGCCACGTAGCGGACACGTTGACATCAGCTTCATGCAAGAGGCCACGCAGGCAATCTACGTGCCTGGGCGATCTGACGGTCCAGATCGCATCCTGCGCGCACGAACAGTCCATATGCATTTCCTCTTCAGACGCGATCGAACGAATGGGATTGATTGCAATGGACGATCCAAATTCGTACATACGATTTACCTAAACAAGCAACGATTGGACGACTCTCCTCGCTCCACGTCGACACAGATGAACAACCAGGATCAGAGGGAAGAGAGGTATAAATACCTCTCTTCAATCGGCCTAAAAGATGTGAAGGCCTAAAACCTTAAAGGAAATGAATTTATATCTTTAATGTGGAAGCGAATAATAAAGTTAGAGTTTACATCCTTACACAGTAAATTGAAATGTTCAATAGGGTTACGAAAATATCTCTTCTACATTTGTTCATAAAAAAGACAAATGGTGATTAAAAATAAATAAATAAATATCTTATGTAACACCCAAATATTTTTAATTTTATTCTTCTTATTTTTTATTTTTCTTTTTTTTGTATTTAAATTTTTTAGATTTTTATTTAATTTAATTTAATAAAAATAAAAATAATAATAATGATAAAATTGGGTAAAAATATTATTTGGATTTAATTGAAATTAATTTTGGAAAAAAGGGGTAAAAATTTAGATTCTGGGGGTATTTTTGAAAAGAAAATCGAAAATCGGGGGTCAAAACGTAATTTAGAAAAGTTGTGCCACGTCAGTACCCACGTCAGCAGCCACGTCAGCGGCCCGGTCAGCAGCCCTGGCCAACCAGGACACGCCGTATGGCAAGGAAACGCTGACACGGGACGGGCCACGTGGGCGATCCGCGTACGCGCGATCGGACAGCCCAGATCCGTTCCTGCGAGCACAGACGGCCCAGATCAAACGTGCGTACGGACGACCCAGATTCACGCGTACGGACGGCCCATATTCAATCAGGCATGGACGGCCCAGATTTAATCCCAATTAAATCGCGATCGGACGGTACAGATTTAATCTTGATGGACGGTTGAGATTAAAAGGCAAAGGGTATAAATAACCCCACCCACACTTGACCACAAAACCCTAGCTGCCAGTGCCTCGTCGGAGAAGAAGAACCAGACACCGGAGGAGCCCGTCGCCGCCACCCGCCGCCGCACCAGAGAAGTTTCCGACCGTCAATCGAGGTAAATTTTCTCTCCCTAGCTCGTTTTTCAATGCTGAGTCCACCTATGGCCAAACCGGAGCAAACCACCGACCAAACGGCCAGAAAACCCAGCCAAAGTTCGGCGACGCCACCGCGACCCCCCTCTGTTTTTGCCTCCGATGAGGCCCTTCCCGGCCCCCGTTTGATGTAAATTTTATATCACTATGATCACCGTTCTTTTCTCTACAGGTTGATCGAAGCCAAACATCAAAACACAACTCACGCCGGAAGAGCTGCCGCACCCAAGAGCATAAGTCTCAGTTTTTTATAATTTTTTTGTCCCCCGAGGGCCCTAGGGTTTTTTTATCACATGGACCGATGCAAATGTGGCCGAATTCGGCTGAAAATGGCCGAAAACAGCCAACCCGAGGCAGATCACCGCCGCAAGCAGCAGCACCGTCACCGGAGCACGGCGGAGCCGGCGTGCCGGAATTCTGATATTGGCCGAAAGGGGCCCTAGGTTTGATTTGGAATTTTTTGGGACACGTGCAGGTACCGGTAGTGCGTTTCAGTTTTTCAAGAAAAATTCAGGAAAATTAGGGACAGTCTGTAGGCGCACTGTAGAGTCGAATTCAGATCCCGAAACAAGTAAGGACCCCTCATCCTGTTTCCTATCACGGTATTAAAGCTAAATAAATAATTAAACTGTACTTTGTGACTTTATAGATGTATAATTGATTAAGGTTGCCAATGAAGCCCGAGTTTGATACATTGTTGGTTAGTTGTTATTTGATCTAATTTTTAGTATAAAATGCAGTATAATGTTTGATGTAATTAAGTTATGGTCTCGTATGCATAAATCATGGTTTCTTTTATTATGGTTTGTATTATGGTAAACCCGATACTGTGTTGTCTTATTTGGTGTCAATTACTAGTTTATATGTTGTGTATGATTGGATGATTGAGATCAAGGAAAAAGGCAAAATGGATAATGTGGACAGCCTTACTAGATATTCTCGGAGATGGTGGACGGACCGGGTCTGTAAGGAACCCTACCAGGAACTTGGTCTCTCATACCGGACGGGGTATGGAGACCTTATGTGTTTTGGCGCCCATATCGGACGGGGTATGGGGACGGCCCGTTTCACCCTCATACTGGACGGGGTATTGAGGTTCATGGTTTTGGCGCCCATACCGGACGGAGTATGGGGATGGCCCTGGAATCAGATTGTAAATGTTAATGGTTCACGTCTAGCGGGGACCCCCTATGGATCCCCATGGATACTAGTAGGCTGGTAAAAGAGGTAAACATGTTGTTTAATGATTGAAATGTAAAGACGTGGTAAGTGTTATGTTATAAAGTCTATATGATTTTATGATGATGATAATGTTATTGCTTTCATATGTTGTTTTCATGGATCTCACCGAGATAAGTGGACAGTAAAGGTTTTTATGTTAATAAACGAGTTTGTTATAAATTATGCTCCATTTGTCATTTTTGTTTTCTACCCACCTTTATTTCCGTGGCGGTGAGATAATGTGATATCTTTACTGGGCTGGTGTAACTCATTCCTTATTTAACCATTTCATATCAGGAAGACGTTGTTCCCGAGTCCGTTCCGCAGGAAGACGGCGAAGAAGACGCTTAAAGACTTCATAGTTATATTTATAGTTCTTATTTCGAATATCTCTTTTAGTTAGTTTATTCCTTCATGTTTTGAGTACGTTTTGTTTATTGTGTAAGGGATGTTAATCAAAATTTTTATTACACTTCTACATTTGAGATTTTAATACATACATTTCATTTAAATTTCCGGGGCCGTTACATCCTATGAGTTAACATTCACTATCATTTAAAGGGAATCTGGGAGATGAACTACTCACAACTTTCTTGTTGATCGGGATCTAAATCTTGGTCTTCTTGATATGAAATGATTAATAAAAGGGTGAGTTACACTAGTTCATTAAGAATATCACACTAATCACTGATACGAAAAATCGAATGTTGATAAAAATTATAAAAAAAGCTAATGGAGCCCTTAATTTAAGTAAATACATTTAACTCTAAAACGTTTTATTCTATACTTACCGTTACAGGTTTTCCTAAAATCAACCTATGAAGACAAATAACGAAGAGACATTTTATTTTCGTGCATAAAATCAATAATTCTTTCTTTTAACCTACTTACTGGTACCCTTTGGAGTCCATAGGGATATCTCTCTACTCGTGAACCCAGTATCAATATTTTATAATTAACCCAGCCGTCCTTATACTCTGTCCAGTAATGAGCGTCAAGAACACCATCGCTTCGATACTCTATCTGGTATGAAGGTGAATCATATCTTTCAAAACTCTTCCGGTATGGGACTTCTCAGTCTCGTCGGACTAAGGTAATGTCCACGGTAGGGTCCCTATATACCGGGTCCGTCCACCTTTCCTATGATGCTCAGTAAGCTTTCATTTATTTAGATTCTCATCATCCAAACAACCACTAAAATATACCAACATCTCATTTCCTATTTAACGATTAATTTAAATGACATTTAAGCAAGTGATATAATTTAACATAACGGAATAACTAAGTAATCAGATAACCAAATAAATAATGCAAGAGGAACCAAATAAACGAGAAGACCATAAAAACTATCAATTTAAATATGCCCAATATAATAGTAAGCAACTTGGCAGTACAGAAAAATAAATAGAAAATCATGACAGATATGAATTAACCAGTTCTGACTCTACTAGTGACCTGTAATTATTTTTAGAGTTTTTTTAATTTTTACAAAAAATACAACTATCTTTTATTAAGCCTCAATTTACTGTAACAAAGAATAGGGTGAGGGATCTTTACTCGGATCAGTATTTCAAAACATTATACTATCTAATATGCTTCCTAACGGGTTCCAAGTTTTTTAAATTTTTCATGTCGGAATTAAAATATTTGTCATGTACCTAAAAATACTTCAAACCTAAAATCAGTGTTAAAAACCCTTTTAGGCCAATTTTAGAGTTCCGGCATGGCGGCATCGACTCTGCCACCTCTCGGTTTGCCAAGTTTTGGCAGATTTTGGTCGATTTTGGTCGATTTTACACGTATTCCTGTGAAAAGATACGTTAGGAGGGCTTGGTTAGCCAGAAAATTAAAAAAAAATCTAACTTATCAGCGGGGGGTCTCTGGGTGTGGAAGCTCTGTCAGTTCTCCTTTGCGGCTGGGGTTTCTTCTTCGGCTAACGTGCACAGAAAATAACGGTGAATACAATGGTAGAAAAATTATGTGAAACGAGAAATAGGAAGGGGCTCATCACAGCGATTTTAAGGTTTTGGCCGCGGCAGCTCCGTCGGTCTTTATTCGTAGTTTCTAGCTCACCTGCCGTCCCTTTTACTCCGATATGGGTACATGGAGACTCAAAATCAAATTCCAAGCGGGAAGGGAAAAAAATTACATTTTCTTTAGGTCGACGGTGACTCCGATGTGGCGGCGGCTAGGGGTTGATCTCCTTCTTCGGCATCTGGTTCTTCTTCTCCAGTAAGGAGAAATGCAGCTAGGGTTAGGATTCTTTGAGACACGATGTTTAAATACCGATTCCGTATCAGGGCTGTCTGTTCGCATTGATGTGGAGCGATAAGAGTTGTCCGATCGTTGCCTGTTTAGGCCAATTGTGTGTGCGAATATGAACCGTTCATCACGATTAATCTCGTTCGTCTTATCGCGCCTAAAGAGTGAATGCATCTGAGTCGTTTGGGCACATGGGACGTGATCGGGATCGTTGGATCACCAAGCACATGGATCACCCGTGTGGCGCCGATGTCAGTGTGTTTTGTCACGTGACGTGCTCTATTTCGCCATGGCTGCTGACTGGGTTGTCCCACGTGGTCAAATTTCTTCTTTTTACAAATTTACCCTTTATTTTCAAGTTTTCTTTCAAAAACACCTACTTTATTCAAAATTTCACTCATTTTTCTTAAAATTGTTTTCAATTTTGTCCATATTTTATTTTTTCTAAATAATTTAAATAAAATTAAATTACAATAAAATTAAATTAATTATTTATATAACTTTTATAAATAAAAAAGATTATCCTAGGCTGATTTTCGAGGCCAAGTGTTACAAAAAACCCTAGTCGACAACCCTGACCAGAGAAGAAGAATGAGGGCGGCTAGAGGGAAGACCAGCTGTCGGACGGGTGCCATCGATGTCGCACCGGAGTTCTTGCCAACGCTGAAGGAGGAAATTTTTTTTTTTCACTTGAAATTTAATTATGAGCCTCCCCACACTCATATCGGAGCAAAAAGGGCGGCGGGTGAGGCAGAAAATACGAGCAGAGCTCGATCGAACCGCCGCGGCTGCAACCCACAAACCGCTCCGATAACCCCCATCTCGTTTCCCGTTTATCTTAATTTTTTGACCATCAGGTTCCCCGTCCTTTTCTTGTGGAAGTTAGCTTAAGGAAAACCCCAGCTGTAACGGCCCCGGAAATGTTAAAATGAAATGAGTATTTAAACACATAAAATGCGGAAGCGAGATCAAAATTTCAGTTAACATCCCTTACACGAAAACCAAAAACGTACTTAAAATATAAAAGATTAAACTAACTAAAAGAGAAACTCGAAAATAAAACTATGAGTATGACTACAGAGTCTCTAGGTATCCCCTTCGTCGTCCTCCTGCGGAACGGGCTCGGGAACCATGTCTTCCTGATCTGAAATGGTTAAATAAGGAGTGAGCTACACTAGCCCAGTAAGAACATCACGATATCTCACCGTCACGGAGGTAAAGGTGGGTAGAAAAACACAAAAGACCAATGGAGCATGATTTACAACAAATCCTTTTATTTATGATAAAACCTTTACCATCCACTTACCTCGGTGGAATTCATGAAACAATATAAGAAAAAACAATAACATTATCACAATCATGGAATAATATAAGTTGTAAAACATAGCACTTATCACGCCTTTTGTAATTCAATCATTATACAACATATCCTTTTCTCATTTACCAGCCTACTAGTATCCATGGGGGTCCATAGGGGTCCCGCTACCTGTTAACCTTTAACATTCATAATCAGTTTCCAGGGCCGTCCCCATACCCCGTCCGGTATGGGCGCCAAAACCATAAACCTCAATACCCCGTCTGGTATGAGGGTGAAACGGGCCGTCTCCATACCCCGTCCGGTATGGGCGCCAAAACCATAAACCTCAATACCCCGTCCGGTATGAGGGTGAAACGGGCCGTCCCCATACCCCGTCCGGTATGGGCGCCAAAACACATAAGATCTCCATACCCCGTCCGGCATGTGAGACCACAATCCCGGTAGGGTTCCCTACGGACCCGGTCCGTCCACCATCTCCCAGGATATCTAGTCAGGCTGACCCCATCATACAATTATCAGTCTACACAATCTTTCATTTTCCTCTTCCTCAGTAAGCATTATCAATTCACATTTTAAACAAGCAAATCGTAATTCATGCCAAACAGACAACATACGGTATCAGTTTTTCAGTCATTCAACCCATAACCAATGAAAACGTAATATATGCACACGAAACTATAAAATAAACACATCAAACCTCATACTGCATTTAAAGCTGTAAAACAAGCCAAATAACAGTAAATCATCAATCACACTAGACTCGGGCTCCATTAGCAACCTTAAGCAATTTCACACATTTGTTAATTCAAGAAATATCGTTTTATCATTTTGAACTTTAATACCGTGATAGGAAATAGGGTGAGGGGTCCTTACTCGTTTCGGGGTCCGAACACGGCTTTGCAGTGCGCTTGCAGGCTGTCCCTAATTTTCCCTGAATTTTCCTCGGGGAACTGAAACGCACTACTGGTACCTGCACGTGTTCCAAAAAAATCCCAAATTAGGCCCAGGGCCCCTTTCGGCCTAAATCGCAACTCCGGCACGGCGGCTCCGCCGTGCTCCGGTAACGGCGCCGCCGCTGGCGGCGGCGAGTCGCCTCGGGTTGGCTGTTTTCGGCCGTTTCTGGCCGAATTCGGCCACACTCGCATCGGTCCCTGTGAGAAAACAACCCTAGGGCCCTCGGGGGGCCAAAAAATCACGGAAAAATGGAGCTTACCGGCGGCGGCGCTCTCGGGTACGGCGGCTCTCCGGTGAGGTTCGTGTTTTGGTGATTCGGCTCCGGTCAACCTGTAGAGAAAAGAATGGTGATCACGGTGATATAAAAATTGCATCAAACGGAGGCCGGGAAGGGCCTCATCGGATGCAAAAACCGAGAGGGGGCGCGGCGGCGTCGCTGGTCTTTGGCCGCGTATTCCGGCCGTTTGGTTGGGATTTTGGCTCCGATTTGGCCACAAGAGGAATCAGCATGGAAAAACGAGTCGGGGGTATGAAATTTACCTCGATCGGCGGTCGAAAATTTCCCCGGCGCGGCGGCGGGTGGCGGCGGCCGGCTTCTGGTTTGTCTTCTCCGGCGAGCGGCAGGCGGCTAGGGTTTGTGGTCTGGTGTGGGGGTTCTATTTATAACCCCTTGCCTTTTGATCTCAGCCGTTCATTTTGTTTTAATCTGGGCCGTTCGTTTTTGATTGAATTTGGCCCGTCCGTGCGATTGCATCTGGGCCGTCCGATCGCGCGATTGATCTGGGCCGTCCGATCGCACCCACGCGGATCGCCAACGTGGCCCCTTTTCGGAGCGACGTGGCTGCCGACGTGGCTTTTTTTTTTTTTTTTTCTCCTTCTCCTTCTCGGTCCGGGCGCTACAACTCTCCCCCCCATAAAGAAATTTGGTCCCCAAATTTGCCTCATTACTCTTGATCAAACAGATGGGGATATTGAGCCCTAAATTCTGATTCCAGTTCCCAAGTCGCCTCCCTGGGCGTGTGGTTCTGCCACATGACTTTTACAAATGATATTTCCCGGTTGCGGAGTATTCTGCTTTCTCGGTCCGTGATACTGACCGGTACTTCTTCATAAGACAAGTCCTCTCGGAGTGGAAGCGGTTCGTGAGCCAAGACATGAGAAGGGTCCAGATTGTACTTACGTAGCATAGATACATGAAACACATTATGAACCCAGGAGAGCTCAGGAGGCAGTGCAAGTCTGTAGGCAGTGGTACCAATCTTGTCTAAGATTTCAAAGGGTCCAATATATATGGGGTTTAATTTTCCCCTCCTGCCGAACCTGCTAATTCCCTTGAAGGGGGTGACTTTAAGAAACACCCGGTCGCATTTCTCAAAGGCCAAGTCTCTTCTTCGGGTATCGGCATAACTCTTCTGCCTACTCTGAGCTGTCTGGATGTTCTTCTTGATCTTAACTATCTTGGAGGTGGTCTCTTCTACCAAATCCGGGCCAAACAATCTTCTATCGCCCACTTCTTCCCAACAGATCGGCGACCTGCACGGACGCCCGTATAGCGCCTCGTATGGGGCCATGCCGATGCTTGCTTGGTAACTGTTGTTGTAGGCAAACTCTATCAGGGGTAGGTGGTCGTCCCAATGGCCCCCGGAGTCAAGGACACAAGCTCGGAGCATATCTTCCAGCGTACGAATTGTCCTCTCTGATTGTCCATCGGTTTGGGGGTGGAAAGCAGTACTAAGAGACAGCTTTGTTCCCATAGCTTGCTGGAAACTATTCCAAAACCGAGAAGTGAATCTGGGATCCCTGTCGGATACCACGGTTACTGGAACTCCATGCAGTCTGACTACCTCCCGGATATACATTCTTGCCAACTTGTCCAAAGGATCAGTCATTCTGATGGCCAGGAAATGGGAAGACTTAGTGAGTCGGTCAACAATTACCCATATAGCATCATGTCCCGATCGTGCCTTGGGTAGTCCCGATACGAAGTCTATGGTGATATGTTCCCACTTCCACTCTGGAATCGGTAAAGGCTGAAGTAACCCGCCCGGGCGTTGATGTTCTGCTTTGACCTGCTGACATACCAAACACTTAGACACAAAGTCGGCTATATCTCTCTTCATCCCATTCCACCAGAACCGAGGTCGCATAGTTTGGTACATTTTCGTACTTCCTGGATGCATGGCGAACCTTGAGCTATGGGACTCTGTCATGATGTCTCTTCTTAACTCACTGTCATCTGGGACACACACTCTGTCCCTGAAACGAATCAATCCGTCGGCGGAGATCTGAAATTCTGAGCTCACTCCCTGTTCTGCACTCTTCTTGCGGGTTACCAGGGCGGGGTCGACTGACTGCGCTTCCTTTATTCTTTGGATTAACTCGGGTTGGACTGCTAGGTGGCCCAAACATGTGACTCTCTTCAGGTCTCGCAGACGAACCTGCTGTGTAGCCCCAATAGACCTACATTCTGAAACCATCAGATGGGCCAGGGTGCCTACACTTTTCCTGCTGAGGGCATCGGCCACCACGTTGCCCTTACCTGGATGGTATAGGATGTCACAATCATAGTCCTTGAGGAGTTCCATCCACCTTCTCTAACGCATGTTGAGATCCTTCTGGGTGAAGATGTGCTTCAAACTCTTATGATCAGTGAAGATCTGAAAGGTCTCTCCATACAAATAATGGCGCTAGGTTTTCAAGGCGTGTATGATGGCGGCAAGCTCCAAGTCATGGGTAGGATAGTTCTTCTCATGATTCTTTAGCTGTCTAGACCCATATGCTATAACCTTTCCATGCTGCATTAGGACACAACCCAGGCCCAGATAGGAGGCATCACTATAAACTGTGTACCCTCCTGATCCACTCGGTAGAGCCAGCACTGGTGCAGTAGTCAGTCGCTTCTTCAACTCTGAAAAACTCCTCTCGCAATTCTCATTCCATTCAAACCTTGCATTCTTCTTTGTGAGTCGGGTTAGAGGAGCTGCTAGACTAGAGAACCCTTCGACAAACCGGCGGTAATAACCTGCCATCCCTAGGAAACTGCGAATTTCCTTAATTGTTGTCAGCCTTTCCCAACCAAGTACCGCTTCAACCTTTTCGGGGTTCACCGACACCCCTTCCTTCGATATAATATGTCCTAGGAAGGCGGTTTGTTCGAGCCAAAATCCACACTTGCTCAACTTCGCATACAACTTCTTTTCCCTGAGTACCTGTAGAACTTGGGCAAGATGATGAACATGTTCTTCCCTACTTTTTGAGTAGACTAAGATATCATCGATGAACACGATGACAAATTGGTCCAAGAATTCTCTGAAGATTCTGTTCATTAGATCCATAAAGATGGTCGGGGCGTTGGTTAGCCCAAACGGCATAACCAGGAACTCATAGTGTCCGTACCTGGTTCGGAATGCCGTCTTGAGGATGTCTTCTGCTCTCACTTTTACCTGATGGTAACCTGATCGTAGATCTATTTTAGAAAAGACCTGTGCACCCTGCAACTGATCGAAAAGGTCATCAATCCGGGGAAGAGGGTACTTGTTCTTAATTGTTACCTTGTTTATCCTTCTATAATCAATGCACAGTCTCAACGTTCCGTCCCCTTTCTTTGCAAAAGTAACCCCGGCACCCCATGGGGAAATGCTGTGTCTAATGAAGCTCCTGTTTTGTAGCTCAGTGATTTGTTTCCTTAGCTCTTCCATCTCGATGCGGCTCATTCGGTAAGGAGCTACCGAGATGGGCTGGGTTCCTGGCTGTAAGTCTATGGTGAACTCGACCTCTCTGTCCCCTGGTAGACCGGGCAGTTCATCCGAAAATACGTCTGGAATGTCTCGGACTACTGGAATCTCTTGGATACAAACTTCTTTCTTGGGTTTACCTAGTTAGGGAAAATACAATATCAAGGCACTGGGCATTAAGAAGAAAAGAATTTGTCATTGGAGAAAATCAGTACCAAATAATTTTATTAACTTGTAAATGGCTCCTCGTTGGGAGGATTAAATACAATCTTTTTATTAAAGCAGTCTATGGTGGCGTGATACGCCGTTAGCCAATCCATTCCTAGGATTACATCAAAATCTCCTGTGTCTAACCCTATCAGGTCTACCCTCAATTTCCTATCTGCTATCTCCACGGCACATGCCCTGTAGACAACCTCTCCTAGCAATGTCTCCCCCCCAGCGGTAGATACAAACAATAATGAATCAAGTCTATCAGGTGATACACAAATTTTGGAAGCAAGAACATGTGAAATAAAAGAATGTGATGCACCAGTATCAAACAAAATATGAGCAATGTGGCCAGAGATAGTATACATACCATGTACCACGTCCGGGTCTGCGTCGGCATCCTTCTGGGTAAGGTTGTAAACTCTGCCCTGGATTGGAGGCCTCCCTTGATTCTGGTTCCTAGGGCACTCCCTCGCATAGTGCTGGGCACTGCCGCATATGCGACAGGTGTTTTGAGGCGGTAGCAGGGTCGGTCCCCATGATCCCTGCCGCAGTACTGGCAGATCTTCCCACGTGCTGCCCCCATAGCCTGAGGAGGGGCCTGAACGGCAGGCCTGGGCCTCTTACTGGGTTGAACAGGCATGGTAGGCGCTGGCCTGCGGAGCGGGGCTGAGGGTCGGGAACTTCCCGCTAGTTGAGGGCGGGTGTCGAAGCTCCTTTCTATGATCTGCGCCTTTGCCAGGACTGCCGAATATGTCTCGAGCTCCATCACCAATAAGTGCTGTCTGATCGCCGGGCGGAGGCCCCACTGGAATTTCCTGGCCTTTCGGCCCTCATCCAACAATGTCTCCGGGGCATGTCGGCCCAGCTCCAGGAACTTGTGGGCATACTCCGACACTGTCATATTACCCTGAACCAATTGAGCAAATTCTATTTCCTTTAAATGTTGGATGTGTTTAGGGAGATACTCCGCATGGAAGGCCGCTAGGAACTGCTCCCAAGTAACTGGTACAGGCAGGGTGGCCCGCTTGAGCTCCCACCAGCGTACCGCTTCCCCTACCAGCATGTAGGAGGCAATGGCAGCCCTCTGCTCAAGAATTACTCCCAGGGTCTCAAAAGCTCTCTCAGTCTCTGCCAGTCAGTATTGGGCCTCTTCGAACGAGGATCCCCCTAAAAAGGTAGAAAGGTTCAGTCTCCTGTACCTCTCTATGAAGCCGGGGTCGATCAAGGAGGGAGCGGGGTCCCGAGGTAGAGGGACTGGGACCGGCTGAGGGTGAACTGGGGGACCCTGTGGTGGCGCCTGCTGATGTGGTGGGGGCACCGGAATGTGCTGTGGCGGCACCTGTTGGTACTGTGGCTGTGGTACCGGATCGTACCGCGGCTGTGGTGCCGGGTGGTATCGTGGAGGAACAGGCTCCTGCCGGGGTGGCTCGGGATCAGCCTGCTGTAGCGGGGGCTCAACCTGCGCTAGCGGAGGAGGTCCCGGTAACTCCCTTCTCTCCTCTTGCCTTCGCTGGGCAGCTGCGAGAGCCTCCACCATCTCGAATAGTCTATCTAAATCCTCCCGAATTGAATTATCTGGGGGCGCTCGGTTTAGTGGGGGCCTTCCTCTCCTCATTCATGTGTACCTGCATTCACAAGGAATGATTGAGTAACAATATATCTGTGAGTATTTCCCTAAGGCACATTAGTGTAAGGGATGGGTCCAAGGAAACGCGGCTCTGATACCAACTGTAACGGCCCCGGAAATGTTAAAATGAAATGAGTATTTAAACACATAAAATGCGGAAGCGAGATCAAAATTTCAGTTAACTTCCCTTACACGAAAACCAAAAACGTACTTAAAATATAAAAGATTAAACTAACTAAAAGAGAAACTCGAAAATAAAACTATGAGTATGACTACAGAGTCTCTAGGCATCCCCTTCGTCGTCCTCCTGCGGAACGGGCTCGGGAACCATGTCTTCCTGATCTGAAATGGTTAAATAAGGAGTGAGTTACACTAGCCCAGTAAGAACATCACGATATCTCACCGTCACGGAGGTAAAAGTGGGTAGAAAAACACAAAAGACCAATGGAGCATGATTTACAACAAATCCTTTTATTTATGATAAAACCTTTACCATCCACTTACCTCGGTGGAATTCATGAAACAATATAAGAAAAAACAATAACATTATCACAATCATGGAATAATATAAGTTGTAAAACATAGCACTTATCACGCCTTTTGTAATTCAATCATTATACAACATATCCTTTTCTCATTTACCAGCCTACTAGTATCCATGGGGGTCCATAGGGGTCCCGCTACCTGTTAACCTTTAACATTCATAATCAGTTTCCAGGGCCGTCCCCATACCCCGTCCGGTATGGGCGCCAAAACCATAAACCTCAATACCCCGTCTGGTATGAGGGTGAAACGGGCCGTCTCCATACCCCGTCCGGTATGGGCGCCAAAACCATAAACCTCAATACCCCGTCTGGTATGAGGGTGAAACGGGCCGTCCCCATACCCCGTCCGGTATGGGCGCCAAAACACATAAGATCTCCATACCCCGTCCGGCATGTGAGACCACAATCCCGGTAGGGTTCCCTACGGACCCGGTCCGTCCACCATCTCCCAGGATATCTAGTCAGGCTGACCCCATCATACAATTATCAGTCTACACAATCTTTCATTTTCCTCTTCCTCAGTAAGCATTATCAATTCACATTTTAAACAAGCAAATCGTAATTCATGCCAAACAGACAACATACGGTATCAGTTTTTCAGTCATTCAACCCATAACCAATGAAAACGTAATATATGCACACGAAACAATAAAATAAACACATCAAACCTCATACTGCATTTAAAGCTGTAAAACAAGCCAAATAACAGTAAATCATCAATCACACTAGATTCGGGCTCCATTAGCAACCTTAAGCAATTTCACACATTTGTTAATTCAAGAAATACCGTTTTATCATTTTGAACTTTAATACCGTGATAGAAAATAGGGTGAGGGGTCCTTACTCGTTTCGGGGTCCGAACACGGCTTTGCAGTGCGCTTGCAGGCTGTCCCTAATTTTCCCTGAATTTTCCTCGGGGAACTGAAACGCACTACTGGTACCTGCACGTGTTCCAAAAAAAATCCCAAATTAGGCCCAGGGCCCCTTTCGGCCCAAATCGCAACTCCGGCATGGCGGCTCCGCCGTGCTCCGGCAACGGCGCCGCCGCTGGCGGCGGCGAGTCGCCTCGGGTTGGCTGTTTTCGGCCGTTTTCGGCCGAATTCGGCCACACTCGCATCGGTCCCTGTGAGAAAACAACCCTAGGGCCTCGGGGGGCAAAAAAATCACGGAAAAATGGAGCTTACCGGCGGCGGCGCTCTCGGGTGCGGCGGCTCTCTGGCGAGGTTCGTGTTTTGGTGATTCGGCTCCGGTCAACCTGTAGAGAATAGAATGGTGATCACGGTGATATAAAAATTGCATCAAACGGAGGCCGGGAAGGGCCTCATCGGAGGCAAAAACCGAGAGGGGGCGCGGCGGCGCCGCTGGTCTTCGGCCGCGTATTCCGGCCGTTTGGCCGGGATTTTGGCTCCGATTTGGCCACAAGAGGAATCAGTGTGGAAAACGAGTCGGGGGTATGAAATTTACCTCGATCGGCGGTCGGAAATTTCCCCGGCGCGACGGCGGGTGGCGGCGGCCGGCTTCTGGTTTGTCTTCTCCGGCGAGTGGCAGGCGGCTAGGGTTTGTGGTCTGGTGTGGGGGTTCTATTTATAACCCCATGCCTTTTGATCTCAGCCGTTCATTTTGTTTTAATCTGGGCCGTTCGTTTTTGATTGAATCTGGGCCGTCCGTGCGATTGCATCTGGGCCGTCCGATCGCGCGATTGATCTGGGCCGTCCGATCGCACCCATGCGGATCGCCAACGTGGCCCCTTTTCGGAGCGACGTGGTCTTGCCACGTGGCAGGCCCCGGTTGGCCGGGACTGCTGACTAGGCCTGCTGACGTGGCTTTTTTTTTTTTTTTTCTCCTTCTCCTTCTCGGTCCGGGCGCTACACCAGCTGCGAATAAAGAACAGCGAAGTTGCCGCACCCGGAGACCTTCTGCGGGTAGGGTTTTGGTTTTTTGCTTTTTTCGACCAATCGAAGCCTCCTAACTTATTTTTTCGCAGGCTTACATGCTAAACCAAGCAAAACTGTACTAAATCGACCAAAAATGGCCAGATCGAGGAGAACCACCATCATGGGCAGCACTACCGTGCTAGAGCTCCAAAATTGGCCGAAAAAATTTTAAAATACTTATTTTGGCCTTTTGGGATATTTTTAGATATGTGACAAGTATTTTAAATTTTCGCAGAAAAAATTTAGGAAATCGGGGACCGGCAGGAGACGCAGTGAAAAGTACAGTATTTCAGATACTAATCCAGGGTAAGAATCTCTCACCCTTTTTCCTGTTATGGTAAAATGAAACTTAATAATCAATCACGTTGTATTTTGTGAAAATTAAAAAACCTTAAAATTAATTATAGGTCACTAATGGAGTTGGAACTGGAACCGGTCAGTGCATATTTGCCCTAATTTATTATTTATTTTATCTTATACTGTGTAAAATATTTGCTGTTATATTATGTGCTTTAATTTACTAGTTTTAATTGTTTTCTCGGTTATTTAGTTTACCTAACTGTGTTGTCCTCATATTTCGATTCGTTTACAATAAATGACTTAATCATGTTTTCTTGATTTATGTATTATCTATTTGTATGACTTACTATTGATTTGTAAATATGAAATATTTAATATGTATTGGTGACTGGTAGATGATGTGAAAGATATGTATGAAAGATTTATCAGATACCTTAGGGAAGGGTGTACGAACCCAGTGCATACAAAAAACCCTACCATTGACATTACCTTAGTCAAAGGGGATTGAGAAGTTCTATACTGAAAAGAGTTAAAATGTATAATTCACCCTCATACCAGATCGGGTATTGAGTGTGTTTTGGCGCCCATTATTAGACGAGATATGAGGACGGCCAGTTAATCAATAATTTAGAATTTGAGCCCATATATAGGGGAGACCCTTATAGACCTCCAGAGATACTGGTAAACAGATAAAAAAGTAAGTTGTTATTCTTATTTATTTGGATATGAAATCAATGTTATTCGAGTTATTGTCTTCATAGGTCGATTTTGGAAATTCAGAATGGTAAGCATGAAATAAACGGTTCTACGTTAAATGAATTTATCTAAACTAGTGACTCAATTAGATATTTTATAATTTTTATCAATATTTAATTTTTCATATCAGTGATCAGTGTGATATTCTTACTGAGTTAGTGTAGTTTATTCCTCATATTTTAACCATTTCAAATCAAGAAGACCAAGATCCGAATCCTGAACAGTAGAAGAGTTGCGGGTAAAGGTGACCACCCCGACCCCATCAAAGTTGCCAGTGGAGGGTAACCACGTAAGATTTTTATTTATTTGCTTTTAACCATTTATTTCATTACCATGAACTATTATAAAAGGAACATTCCGGTAGCCCTATTTGTAGCGCCCGGAAAGGAGGAGGAAAAAAAAAAAAAAAAAAAAAAAAAAAAAAAGGGGGGGGCCACGTCAGCAGGCCCGGTCAGCAGTCCCAGCCAACCGGGGCCTGCCACGTGGCAAGATCGCGTCACTCCGAAAGGAGCCACGTTGGCGATCCGCGTGGGTGCGATCCGACGGCCCAGATCAATCACGCGATCGGACGGCCCAGATTCAAACGCACGGACGGCCCAGATTCAATCAAAAACGAACGGCCCAGATTAAAACGAAATGAACGGCTGTGATCAAAAGGCAAGGAGTTATAAATAGAACCTCCACACCAGACCAAAAACCCTAGCCGCCAGCCGCTCGCCGGAGAAGACGAACCAGAGGCCGACCGCCGCCACCCGCCGCCACTCGCCGCCGCACCGGGGAAATTTCCGACCGCCGATCGAGGTAAATTTCATACCCCCGACTCGTTTTTCCCCACTGATTCCTCCTATGGCCAAATCGAAGCCGAAATCCCGGCCAAACGGCCGGAATACGCGGCCGAAGCCCAGCGGCGCCGCCGCGCCCCCTCTCGGTTTTTGCCTCCGACGAGGCCCTTCCCGGCCTCCGTTCGATGCAATTTTTATATCACCGTGATCACCATTCTTTTCTCTACAGGTTGACCGAAGCCAAATCACCAAAACACGAACTTCGCCGGAGAGTCGCCGTACCCGAGAGCGCCGCCGCCGGTAAGCTCCGCTTTTCCGTGATTTTTTGGCCCCCCGAGGGCCCTAGGGTTGTTTTCTGACAAGGACCAATGCGAGTGTGGCCGAATTCGGCCAAAAACGGCCGAAAACAGTCAACCCGAGGCGACTCGCCGCCGCCAGTGGCGGCGCCGTCGCCGGAGCACGGCGGAGCCGCCGTGCCGGAGTTGCGATTTGGGCCGAAAGAGGCCCTGGGCCTAATTTGGATTTTTTTTGGAACCCGTGCAGGTACTGTTAGCGTGTTTCAATTCCCCGGGAAAAATTCAGGGAAAATTAGGGACAGCCTGCAGGCGCACTGTGAATCGTATTCGGATCCCGAAAACAAGTAAGGACCCCTCACCCTATTTCCTATCACGGTATTAAAGTTCAAAATGATAAAACGGTATTTCTTGAATTAACGCATGTGTGAAATTGCTTAAGGTTGCTAATGGAGCCCGAGTCTAGTGTGATTGATGATTTACTGTTATTTGGCCTGTTTACAGCTTTAAATGCATTATGGGGTTTGATGTGTTTATTTTATAGTTTCGAATGCATATATTACTGTTTTATTAATTATGGGTTGAATGACTGAAAAACTGATACTGTATGTTGTCTGTTTGGTATGAATTACGATTTGCTTGTTTAAATGTGAATTGATGATGCTGATTGAGGAAAAGGAAAATGAAAGATTGTGTAGACTGATAATTGTATTATGGGGGGTCAGCCTGACTAGATATCCTGGGAGATGGTGGACAGACCGGGTCCGTAGGGAACCCTACCTGGATTGTGATCTCACATGCCGGACGGGGTATGGAGATCTTATGGTTTTGGCGCCCATACCGGACGGGGTATGGGGACGGCCCGTTTCACCCTCATACCGGACGGGGTATTGAGGTTTATGGTTTTGGCGCCCATACCGGACGGGGTATGGGGACGGCCCGTTTCACCCTCATACCGGACGGGGTATTGAGGTTTATGGTTTTGGCGCCCATACCGGACGGGGTATGGGGACGGTCCTGGAAACTGATTATGAATGTTAAAGGTTAACGGGTAGCGGAACCCCTATGGACCCCCACGGATACTAGTAGGCTGGTAAATGAGAAAATGATATGTTGTATAATGATTGAATTACAAAAGGCGTGATAAGTGCTATGTTTTACAGCTTATATTATTCCATGATTGTGATAATGTTATTATTTTTCTTATATTGTTTTCATAAATTCCACCGAGGTAAGTGGATGGTAAAGGTTTTCATGTTAATAAACGAGTTTATTGTAAATTATGCTCCATTGGCCTTTTTGTGGTTTTCTACCCACCTTTATCTCCGTGACGGTGAGATATCGTGATGTTCTTACTGGGCTAGTGTAGCTCACTCCTTAATTAACCATTTCAGATCAGGAAGACATGGTTCCCGAGCCCGTTCCGCAGGAGGACGACGAAGGGGATGCCTAGAGACTCTGTAGTCATACGCATAGTTTATTTTCGAGTTTTCTTTCTTAGTTAGTTTAACCTTTTATATTTTAAGTACGTTTGTTTGGTTTTTCGTGTAAGGGATGTTAACTGAAATTTTGATCTCGCTTCCGCATTCGATATATTTAAATACTCATTTCATTTTAATATTTTCCGGGGCCGTTACACTATTGGACATGTTAATTTACTGATTAAGAAATGTAAACCCTTAATTATTATTTGCTTCTGCCATTATAATATATATATTCTTTTTCTTAAGATTTCGGACATTTACAACTGTTTTGTTTAAATTGATAGGATGATATGATTGCATATTCAATCAAATTACCAATTTGTCTATATCTTATTGTATGTAATATTAAATAAAAAAGTATAAGAAACAAAACTCATTTAATTTGTAATTAAATCATTTAAATTATAAAATTACTTAAACTGTAATTTTTAATAAATTTTTTTCTTAAAATATCAAAAAATAAATTTGGTATAAATAATAAAAATTTAATTTTTTAATACTTAATATAAAAAATTAATTTAAAACTAGAATTTTTTATTTATGATTATAAATTAAAAAAATTAACAAATTATCTATTACATAATATCTACTATTATTATTTTTATGACATAAATAAACTAAATAAATAAATTTTATTGAAAACATATTTCAATTTTATTAATTTTTAAATAATTAAATAATTACATATATTCAATCAACTCATTTAACTTTTAATTAAATCATTTAACTTGTAAAATTATTTAAACAATAGTTTTTAATAAATTTTTTTCTTGAAATATTAAAAAATAAATTTGTTATGAGGATAAAAATTAAATTTTTAACAAAAACTCATTTAACTTAATTCTTAAAATATCAAAAAATAAATTTGCCAAAAAGGATACAAATTTAATTTTTTAAAAAAACTCATTTAATGCATTTAAATTATTTAACATGTAAAAAATCTAACAAAGGTTAAATCAAAAACTCATTTAATTTTTATTAAGTCATTTAACTTGTAAAATTATTTAAATTATAATTTTTAATGAATTTTTTTCTTGAAATACTAAAAAATAAATTTTTTTATGAAGAATAGAAATTTAATTTTTTAATACTTAATATAAAAAATTAATTTAATACTAGAATTTTTTATTTATAATTATAAATTGAAAAAAAAATCTAACAAATTATCTATTACATAATAGTTATTATTATAATTTCTATGATATAATAAACTAAATAAATAAATTTTATTAAGAATAATTTTTAGTTTTGCTAATTTTTAAATAATTAAATAATTATGTAATATCTATGCCCAGAATTTGGACCGTGATTAATTTTAAAATTTTAAAAAATGTATAAAAATATAATTTTGAAATTAATAAATTTTTATTTAATGTGAAGTAGGAAAACAAATTGGTTGAGAATGAAATTAAAAATAATTTTGAGAAAAATGGATAAAAATTTGAGTTCGGATGGTGTTTTTTTTAAAAAAATCAGAAACTGGGAGTCAAAACGCAATTAAAAAAAATTGTGCCATCGTAGGACCGCCCAGTCAACAGCCCTGACGAAGCGGAGCGCGCTGCATGGCAAGACACGTTGACTCGGTGCCACGCGAGAGGTCACGCTGGCAATCCACGTGTCCAGCGATTGGATGACCCAAAAGCATTCCCGCGCGCATGGATGGTCCGGATCCGTTCCCTCATTAGGCGCGATCGGACGATTACGATTAAACGTGATGAACGATTTAAATTATTTTCTTCTTTAAATGCGATCATACAGTCGAGATCAAATTGCGATGAACGATTCAGATTCATTTTCTCTTTAAATGCGATTAGACGGTCGAGATCAAACGCGATGAATATCCCAGATTAACGCAAGACGGGTATAAATATCTCACATCACACCGAACCCAAACCCTAGCTGCCAGCCTCCCATCGGTAAAGAAGAACCAGTCACTAGAGAAGGGAGCCAACTGCCACCCCTCGCCGTGCCGCAACCACCTCTGACTGCCAAAAAAGGTAAAAATTCTCCTATCCATTTGGAATTTGATTCTGAGCACCCCCATGGCCAAATCGGAGCAAAAAGAATGGCGGATGACCCAAATATCGCAGGCAAAGCCTAAAATCGCATCCGATGAGCCCATTCTCGTTTTCTATTTCGTGCGATTTTTCTACTATTGTGTTCATTTTTATATTTTCTAGAGGTTGACTGAGGAAAAATACCCAGCCATGAAGGTGAGTCGGCGGAGTCACTGCATTGAAAATTTTCGCCGCTGGTAGGTTTTCGTTTTTTCACTTTTTTCGGCGAACCGATACCCTCTAACGTGTTTTCTCGCATAGATGGGTATAAAACTGGCCGAAACTGGCTAACAACGACCAGGTCAAAGCAAACTGCTGTTGCAGACAGCGGTGCCGTCGCTGGAGCACGGCGATGCCACCATGCTGGAATTTTAAAATTGGCCGAAAAAGATTTTTAATACTGATTTTGAGTTTTTAAGGATATTTTTAGGTACATGAAGCATGTTTTAATCTTCGGAGAAAAATTCAAAAAATTCGAGAATCGCTAGTAAGCGTAGTAGAAAGTTTGGTATTTTAAACACCGATTCGGGTAAGAATCTCTCACCTTATTCTTTGTTATGGAATTTAAGCTTATTAATTGGTAATATAATATTTGCGTAATTTAGAAAACTTTGTCAATAATTACAGGTTACTAATGGAGGCAGAACTGGTTAGTTATTTATTTGTTGTCCTATGTAATTAATTGTTGAATTTACTGTTTTAAATACATGATAATATACTGGAATGGTTGAATGATTTAGTTGTGCTTTCTTGACATATATATTGCTTGTCTTGCGTGATTTACGGTTAATTTGTGAAATTAGAAATTAATATACAAACAAAAAATTGATTGGTCACGTGAATTAATGAATGGTAGCCTTACTGGATATCTTACGAGATAGTGGATGGATCAGATACATAGGGAACCCTACCGTGAACGTTGCCTCATACTAGACGGAGTATTGATGAATGATATTTTTGGCACTCATATCGGACGGGGTATGGGGACGGCCCGATTCACCCTCATACCTAACGAGGTATTGAAACATGATATTTTTTACGTTTATGTCGGACGGGGTATGAGGTCGGTTGGTTTGTTGACAATGTTAAATATCGGTTCACGTGTAGTGGGACATCCTTATGGTCCTACAGGGATACCGACAGACAAATAAAAAGGGAAAGTAGTTGTTATTACTTACTTGAAAATGAGATTGGGATGTTATTTGAATTATTGTATCTGTATAGGTCGATTTTGAAAATCTTGCAATAGTAAATATATGCAATAAATAGTTTTTCCTTATGATAAATGAATTTACTTAAATCAAGAGCTCTATTGGTTATTTTTATGATTTTTATCAACATTCAGTTTATGTATCGATAAGTAGTGTGATATTCTTACTAAACTAGTATAGCTCACCCTTTCATTAACTATTTCAGATCAAGAGGACCAAAACCCATATCCCGATCAACAAGAGAGTTGTGAATAAGTTCACTACCCGGACTCCTTTCAGAAGCTAGTGAAGGTCGTCCTATAATGCTCAGTTATTTGTTATTTGTTTAATTTTTTATTTTCATTTATTTTTTTAGAAAGGACATTCCCGTATCTCTATTGGGCACTCTAAATTATTGTGTAACGAATGTAAACTCTAAACTCTATTATTTCGCTTCTGTATTTAATTTATGACCTTATTACCTTTTAAGTTCCGGACCTTTACAAATTACATACATTCAATCAATTTACCTATTTCAATTATTCTCTTATTAATACGTATGCAATCAATTTTTTTTTTAAAATAAAAAGAAAATATATAGTCGCATAAATATAAAAACTCTGAAAATATAATACCTGTTAAATCACTCCAATTATAAATCCAACATAAATTAAATAATAAAAAAATAATAAAAGAGTTTCACATTAAATATCCACTTTTCTAATTATAAATTAAGCATCCAACACATTTTTCACAAATTTTCTAAGTTTATACTAGAGTCTTGTACTTTGGCAACAACAGCCCACGTTTTTAATTATCTGAAAATGAAAAGAAATTAAAAAATCAAATACTACAAATCAATAAGTTTTATTATTCGAAATTGAGATTTAATATAAGTTATTATCTGATTATTGGAACAACCTACTTAACAAAGAACTACATCGTTTAGGAGGACATTCCACGAAAGCAGCAGCCAAGGTTATATCCCTTATAAGAAGCTACCATATTGTTTTTGAGGGAGAAGCATCAATACTTTTAATCTGCCGTCTATTCGATTTATGACAATTAAGCCACTAAGAGAAACTTAGCTGCTAATAGGATACAAATGTAATCGTGAATAAACAAAAGTGATCATGATTTGTGGTTGCAGAATGCAACTATGCTATGCTGATGCTGTCTGGATTCATAGTTATAGGCTGTAACTTGCTGGAAGTTACAAAAACTTATTGGTAAATATGTAAGATGGCTACTTATTAGAAGATGCATGTGACAGTGTGTTGATGGCAGGCATTTGTGAAGTAATGATAGAGTTAGAGGAATCTAAAAATGGGAGATGAACATATATGCAAATTGACAGTTGTCAGATGGGTTTACATGCATGTTGAAATGTCTATATGAAGAATTGGGTGTCTAAACTTGGAGAAGAACAGTGTGTAAGCAAGGTAGCAAAACGGAGCAGCAACCCCCCTTGGCCTCAAGCCAAAAGTACACATTTTTAACTTTCCCCATAATTTTCTACAATGGGTTTAATTGATTCATAACTGCAATTGTAATACTCGTGCCCAAAAAATGACCAGAGATAATTTTTTATTATTTAATTATTAATTTAAAATAACTAATTAATTTATTTTATTTTTTTAAAGTGAAATTTTGAGAAAAAATGAATTAGGGACGAGATTAAAAATAATTTTGAAAAAAATGGATGAAAATTTGGATTTGGAAGATGTTTTTGAAAGAAAATTAGAAATAGGGGGGTCAAAGTACAAAAAGAAAAAGTTTGACCACGTAAGACCACCCAATCAGTAGCTCTAACAAATCGAAGCACACCGCGTGACAAGGCACGTTGACGTTGGTGCCACGTGGGAAGCCATGTGGGCTATCCGTGTGCTTCGAGATCAAACAGCTCAGGATCGATCCCGCACGTGTGGATGACTCGGATTTATTTTTCCTTAGGCACGATCGGACGGTCAAGATCAATTGTGATGAATGGTTTAGATTTGTTTTCTCCTTAGTCGCGATTGGACGAATGAGATCGATCGTGATGGACAGTGCAGATGAATGCGAGATGAGTATAAATATTTTACGTCATATAGGGGCCCGAACCCTAGTCGTCAAGCCCCATCAGAGAAGAAGAACTAGATATTGCAGAAGGAGGCAACCGCCAACAGCCGCTGCACCAGAGCCACGGTCGGCCGCTAAAAAAGTAAAAAATTCCCACTACTGCTCGAAATTCGATTCCGAGCACCTCTATGGTCAAATCGGAGCAAGAGGGACGACGGGTGAGTCAATAACTGCGGGCAAAGGCCGGTGGAGCTGCTGTGGTTAAAACTCTAAAATACTTCCGATGAGCCCCTTCCTGCTTCTTGTTTCATGCTATTTTGTGGTTATTATGTTCACCATTCTTTTTTTGTGCAGATTAGCTGAAAAAAAAATATCAACCGCGAAGGAGGACTGGCAGAGCCGCCGTACCTAGAGGTCCATCCCCACCGGTAAGTTTGGTTTTTGTTATTTTCTGGTCAACCAAGGTCCCCTAACGTGTTTTTCTGTAGGGATACATGCAAAACCACCTAAAATTGGCCAAAATCTAGTTAAGTCGAAGTGAACTGCCGCTGTGGGTGGTGATGCCAGTGCCGTAGCACGGCGGCGGTACCATGCCAGAACTCCAAAATTGGCCAAAAAGGGTTTGGACATCGATTTCAGATTTTTAGGGTATTTTTAAGTATATGATGAGTGTTTTGAATTACGTAGGAAAAATTCAAGGAACTTGGTATCTGTTAGGAGGCGCAGTAGACAGCTCGACATCTCAAAACACCGATCCCGGTAAGAATCCCTCACTTTTTTTTTCGTTACGGTAAATTGAGGCTTAACGATGTATAATTTTGTATTTTTAATGAAAAATTAAAAAATCCTAAAAATAATTACATGTTACTAGTGAAGCTGGAATCTGGTTAGTTCATAATTGTTCTAATTTCATGTTATTTTCCTGTACTATCCTACTTGATTTTTGTATAGTACATATTTTTAATTTATAGTTCAATTGTCTTATCAACTTATATAGTTATTTTAGTTATATACTGTGAGTATGAATGCAACTTAATTGATCTGTGAATGTGATATGAAATATTGGTATACGTTTGTTGGTTTTTTTGTTGATGAAAATCTGTATGTGAAAGACTTGCTAGTTACCCAAAAAAAGGACAGACAGGTTCGATACATAAGAAACTCTACCGTGAAAGTTATCTCAATCGGATGAGACTAGAAAATCCCTTATTGGAAAGGTTTGGGAGATATGGTTCATTCTCATAGCAGACGGGGTATCAAGGCGATGAAATATTTGGTGCCTATTACTGGATGGGATATGGGGACGACCGGTTTAATTGTTAAAATTGGATATTGGATTCACGAGTAGGGGGACATCTCTACTGACCCCAATGGTACCAGTAAGCAAGTAAGAAAGAAAAATTATTGTCTCTTGTTCTCTAGTGCATGAAAATGAAAAGTAGTATGGATATAGATTTTCATAGGTTATTTTTTAGAAAACTCGTTACGGTAAGTATCAAATATATGTTTTTAAGTTTAAAAATATTTAAATAAAGCAAGGGCTCCATTATTTTTTTCCTAATTTTTACCAATATTCAGTTTTCCATATCTGTGATTAGTATGATATTTTTACTGTACTAGTATAGCTCACCCTTTCATTAATTAATTCATATCAAGAGGACCAAGCTCCAAATCTCAATCAGCAAGAGGATTGTGAGTAGTTCTCTATCCAGACTCCCTTTAAGTGCTATTAAAGATTGTTCTAGGATGCTTACTTATTCGCTCTTTGTTTTATTTTTTTAATTACTATTTGTCTTTTAGAAGGGATATTCTCGTACCTCTATTGGGCATTCAAAATTCTTATATAAGAAATGTTGTAGCGCCCGGACCGAGGAGGAAAAAAAAAAAAAAAAAAAAAAAACACGTCGGCAGCCACGTCAGCAGGCCCGGTCAGCAGTCCCGGCCAACCGGGACCTGCCAGTGGCAAAACCACGTCGTTCCAAAAAGGGCCACGTTGGCGATCCGCGTGGGCGCGATCGGACGACCCAGATCAAACGTGCGATCGGACGACCCAGATTTAAACGCACGGACGGCCCAGATTAAAATAAAATGGACGGCTGAGATCAAAAGGCAAGGGGTTATAAATAGAACCGCCACACCAGACCACAAACCCTAGCCGCCTGCCACTCGCCGGAGAAGACGAACCAGAAGCCGGCCGCCGCCACCCACCGCCGCACCGGAGGAACTTCCGACCGCCGATCGAGGTAAATTTCGTACCCCCGACTCGTTTTTCTACGCTGATTCCTCCTGTGGCCAAATCGGAGCCAAAATCCCGGCCAAATGGCCGGAATGCACGGCCGAATCCCAGCGGCGCCGCCGCGCCCTTCCTGGTTTTTGCCTCCGATGAGGCCCTTCCCGGCCTCCGTTTGATGCAATTTTTATATCACCGTGATCACCACTCTTTTCTCTACAGGTTGACCGGAGCCGAATCACCAAAACACGAACCTCGCCGGAGAGCCGCCGTACCCGAGAGCGCCGCCGCCGGTAAGCTCCGTTTTCCCGTGATTTTTTGGCCCCCCGAGGGCCCTAGGGTTGTTTTCTCGCAGGGACCGATGCGAGTGTGGCCGAATTCGGCCGAAAACGACCGAAAACAGCCAACCCGAGGCGAATCGCCGCCGCTGGCGCCGGAGCACGGCGGAACCGCCGTGCCGGAGTTGCGATTTGGGCCGAAAGGGGCCCTGGGCCTAATTTGGGATTTTTTTGGAACACGTGCAGGTACCAGTAGTGCGTTTCAGTTCCACGAGGAAAATTCAGGAAAAATTAGGGACAGCCTGCAAGCACACTGTGAAGCCGTGTTCGGACCCCGAAACGAGTAAGGACCCCTCACCTTATTTCCTATCACGGTTTTAAAGTTCAATAAATGATATAACGATATTTCATGAATCAACGAATGTGTGAAATTGCTTAGGGTCGCTAATGGAGCCCGAGTCTAGTGTGTTTGTCGGTTAATTGTTATTTGGCCTGTTTTACAGTTTTAAATGTAGCATGAGGTTCGATGTTTTCATTTTATAGTTTCGTGTGCATGTTTTACTGTTTTATTGATTATGGATTAAATGACCGGAATATTGATGCTGTATGTTGTCTGCTTAGCATAAATTATCGTTTTGCTTGCTTATATGTGGATTAATGATGCTGATTGAGGAAAAAGAGAACGAACAATTATGTAAATGGATAATGGTATAATGTGATCAGCCTGACTAGATATCCTGGGAGATGGTGGACGGACCGGGTCCGTAGGGGGCCCTACCCGGATTGTGGTCTCCCATACCGGACGGGGTATGGAGATCTTATGTATTTTGGCGCCCATACCGGACGGGGTATGGGGACGGCCCGTTTTACCCTCATACCGGATGGGGTAATGAGGTCTATGGTTTGGCGCCCATACCGGACGGGGTATGGGGACGGCCCTGGAATTTGATTTCAAGTATTACGGATTTACGGGTAGCGGGACCACCTATGGATCCCCATGGATACTAGTGGGCTAGTGAATTAGAAAAATATGTTGTGTAACGATTGAATTACGAAAAGTGTGATAGGTATTATGTCATACAGTTCATATATATGTTTCCATGATGATAATGATGTTATTGCTTTCGTACATTGTTTTATGAATTTCACCGAGGTAAGTAAATGGTAAAGGTTTTATTTATCGATAAAAGGATTTGTTGTAAATTATGCTCCATTGGTCGTTTTGTGTTTTCTACCCACCTTTACCTCCGTGACGGTGAGATATCGTGATGTCTTTACTGGGCTAGTGTAGCTCATTCCTTATTTAATCATTTCAGATCAAGAGGACATCGTTCCCGAACCGATTCCGCAGGAGGACGACGAAGGGGACGCTTAAAGACTCCATAGTCACATTCGTAGTTTTTACTTTCAAGTTTCTCCTTTAGGTAGTTTAATCTTTTATATTTTGTGAGCACGTTTCGGTTTCAGTGTAAGGGATGTTATTCAAATTTTGACTTCGCTTCCGCATTTGTTATTTATAATATAAATTCAATTACGAATTTCCGGGGCTGCTACAGTTGGTATCAGAGCCGCATTTCCTCGGACCCATCCCTTACACTAATGTGCCTTAGAGAAATACTCACCGATATATTGTTACTCAATCATTCCTTGTGAATGCAGGTACACAGGAATGAGGAGAGGAAGGCCCCCACTAAACCGAGCGGCCCCAGATAATTCAATTCGGGAGGATTTAGATAGACTATTCGAGATGGTGGAGGCTCTCGCAGCTGCCCAGCGAAGGCAAGATGAGAGAAGGGAGTTACCGGGACCTCCTCCGCTAGCACAGGTCGAGCCCCCGCTACAGCAGGCTGATCCCGAGCCACCCCGGCAGGAGCCTGTCCCTCCACGATACCACCCGACACCACAGCCGCGGTACGATCCGGTACCACAGCCACAGTACCAACAGGTGCCGCCACAGCACATTCCAGTGCCCCCACCCTATCAGCAGGCGCCACCATAGGGTCCCCCAGTCCACCCTCAGCCGGCCCCAGTCCCTCTACCTCGGGACCCCGCTCCCTCCTTGATCGACCCCGGCTTCATAGAGAGGTACAGGAGACTGAACCCTTCTACTTTTTCAGGGGAATCCTCGTTCGAAGAGCTGGCATAGACTGAGAGAGCTTTTGAGACCTTGGGAGTAGTTCCCGAGCAGAGGGCTGCCATTGCCTCCTACATGCTGGTAGGGGAAGCAGTACGCTGGTGGGAGCTCAAGCGGGCCACCCTGCCTGTACCAGTTACTTGGGAGCAGTTCCTAGTGGCCTTCCATGCGGAGTATCTCCCTAAACACATCCAACATTTAATGAAAATGGAATTTGCTCAATTGGTCCAGGGTAATATGACAGTGTCGGAGTATGCCCGCAAGTTCCTGGAGCTGGGCCGACATGCTCCGGAGACATTGTTGGATGAGGGCCGAAAGGCCAGGAAATTCCAGTGGAGCCTCCGCCCGGCGATCAGACAGCACTTATTGGTGATGGAGCTCGAGACATATTCGGCAGTCCTGGCAAAGGCGCAGATCATAGAAAGGAGCTTCGACACCCGCCCTCAGCTAGCGGGAAGTTCCCGACCCTCAGCCCCGCTCCGCAGGCCAGCGCCTACCATGCCTGTCCAACCCAGTAAGAGGCCCAGGCCTGCCATTCAGGCCCCTCCTCAGGCTATGGGGGCAGCACCTGGGAAGATCTGCCAGTACTGCGGCAGGGATCATGGGGACCGACCCTGCTACCGCCTCAACAACACCTGTCGCATATGCGGCAGTGCCCAGCACTATGCGAGGGAGTGCCCTAGGAACCAGAATCAAGGGAGGCCTCCAATCCAGGGCAGAGTTTACAACCTTACCCAGAAGGATGCCGACGCAGACCCGGACGTGGTACATGGTATGTATACTATCTCTGGCCACATTGCTCATATTTTGTTTGATACTGGTGCATCACATTCTTTTATTTCACATGTTCTTGCTTCCAAAATTTGTGTATCACCTGATAGACTTGATTCATTATTGTTTGTATCTACCGCTGGGGGGGAGACATTGCTAGGAGAGGTTGTCTACAGGGCATGTGCCGTGGAGATAGCAGATAGTAAATTGAGGGTAGACCTGATAGGGTTAGACACAGGAGATTTTGATGTAATCATAGGAATGGATTGGCTAGCGGCGTATCACGCCACCATAGACTGCTTTAATAAAAAGATTGTATTTAATCCTCCCAACGAGGAGCCATTTACAAGTTAATAAAATTATTCGGTACTGATTTTCTCCAATGACAAATTCTTTTCTTCTTAATGCCCAGTGCCTTGATATTGTATTTTCCCTAACTAGGTAAACCCAAGAAAGAAGTTTGTATCCAAGAGATTCCAGTAGTCCGAGACATTCCAGACGTATTTCTGGATGAACTGCCCGGTCTACCAGGGGACAGAGAGGTCGAGTTCACCATAGACTTACAGCCAGGAACCCAGCCCATCTCGGTAGCTCCTTACCGAATGAGCCGCATCGAGATAGAAGAGCTAAGGAAACAAATCACTGAGGTACAAAACAGGGGCTTCATTAGACACAGCATTTCCCCATGGGGTACCGGGGTTACTTTTGCAAAGAAAGGGGACGGAACGTTGAGACTGTGCATTGATTATAGAAGGATAAACAAGGTAACAATTAAGAACAAGTACCCTCTTCCCCGGATTGATGACCTTTTCGATCAGTTGCAGGGTGCACAGGTCTTTTCTAAAATAGATCTACGATCAGGTTACCATCAGGTAAAAGTGAGAGCAGAAGGCATCCCCAAGACGGCATTCCGAACCAGGTATGGACACTATGAGTTCCTGGTTATGCCGTTTGGGCTAACCAACGCCCCGGCCATCTTTATGGATCTAATGAACATAATCTTCAGAGAATTCTTGGACCAATTTGTCATCGTGTTCATCGATGATATCTTAGTCTACTCAAAAAGTAGGGAAGAACATGCTCATCATCTTGCCCAAGTCCTACAGGTACTCAGAGAAAAGAAGTTGTATGCGAAGTTGAGCAAGTGTGGATTTTGGCTCGAACAAACCGCCTTCCTAGGACATGTTATATCGAAGGAAGGGGTGTCGGTGAACCCCGAAAAGGTTGAAGCGGTACTTGGTTGGGAAATGCTGACAACAGTTAAGGAAATTCGCAGTTTTCTAGGGATGGCAGGTTATTACCGCCGGTTTGTCGAAGGGTTCTCTAGTCTAGCAGCTCCTCTAACCCGACTCACAAAGAAGAATACAAGGTTTGAATGGAATGAGAACTGCGAGAAGAGTTTTTCAGAGTTGAAGAAGCGACTGACTACTGCACCAGTGCTGGCTCTACCGAGTGGATCAGGAGGGTACACAGTTTATAGTGATGCCTCCTATCTGGGCCTGGGTTGTGTCCTAATGCAGCATGGAAAAGTTATTGCATATGGATCTAGACAGCTAAAGAATCATGAGAAGAACTATCCTACCCATGACTTGGAGCTTGCCGCCATCATACACGCCTTGAAAACCTGGCGCCATTATTTGTATGGAGAGACCTTTCAGATCTACACCGATTATAAAAGTTTGAAGCATATCTTCACCTAGAAGGATCTCAACATGCGTCAGAGAAGGTGGATGGAACTCCTCAAGGACTATGATTGTGACATCCTATACCATCCAGGTAAGGGCAACGTGGTGGCCGATGCCCTCAGCAGGAAAAGTGCAGGCACCCTAGCCCATCTGATGGTTTCGGAATGTAGGTCCATTGGGGCTACACAGCAGGTTCGCCTGCGAGACCTGAAGAGAGTCACATGTTTGGGTCACCTAGCAGTCCAACCCGAATTAATCCAAAGAATAAAGGAAGCTCAGTCAGTCGACCCCGCCCTAGTAACCCGCAAGAAGAGTGCAGAACAGGGAGTGAGCTCAGAATTTCATATCTCCGCCGACAGATTGATTCGTTTCAGGGACAGAGTGTGTGTCCCAGACGACAGTGAGTTAAGAAGAGACATCATGACAGAGTCCCATAATTCAAGGTTCGCCATGCATCCAGGAAGTACGAAAATGTACCAAACTATGCGACCTCGGTTCTGGTGGAATGGGATGAAGAGAGATATAGCCGACTTTGTATCTAAATGCTTGGTATGTCAGC
The DNA here is from genome assembly GCF_054855325.1 of Carica papaya. NCBI lineage: Eukaryota > Viridiplantae > Streptophyta > Magnoliopsida > Brassicales > Caricaceae > Carica > Carica papaya. The sequence goes on from NC_142310.1 coordinate 11,231,667, forward strand.
AGGTCAAAGCAGAACATCAACGCCCGGGCGGGTTACTTCAGCCTTTACCGATTCCAGAGTGGAAGTGGGAACATATCACCATGGACTTCGTATCGGGACTACCCAAGGCACGATCGGGACATGATGCTATATGGGTAATTGTTGACCGACTCACTAAGTCTTCCCACTTCCTGGCCATCAGAATGACTGATCCCTTGGACAAGTTGGCAAGAATGTATATCCGGGAGGTAGTCAGACTACATGGAGTTCCAGTAACAGTGGTATCCGACAAGGATCCCAGATTCACTTCTCGGTTTTGGAATAGTTTCCAGCAAGCTATGGGAACAAAGCTGTCTCTTAGTACTGCTTTCCACCCCCAAACCGATGGATAATCAGAGAGGACAATTCGTACGCTGGAGGATATGCTCCGAGCTTGTGTCCTTGACTCCGGGGGCCATTGGGACGACCACCTACCCCTGATAGAGTTTACTTACAACAACAGCTACCAAGCAAGCATCAGCATGGCTCCATACGAGGCGCTATACGGGCGTCCGTGCAGGTCGCCGATCTGTTGGGAGGAAGTGGACGATAGAAGATTGTTTGGCCCGGATTTGGTAGAAGAAACCACGTCCAAGATAGTTAAGATCAAGAAGAACATCCAAACAGCTCAGAGTAGGCAGAAGAGTTATGCCGATACCCGGAGAAGAGACCTGGCCTTTGAGAAAGGCGACCGGGTGTTTCTTAAAGTCACCCCCTTCAAGGGAATTAGCAGGTTCGGCAGGAGGGGAAAATTAAACCCCAGATATATTGGACCCTTTGAAATCTTAGACAAGATTGGTACCACTGCCTACAGACTTGCACTGCCTCCTGAGCTCTCCCGGGTTCATAATGTGTTTCATGTATCTATGTTACGTAAGTACAATCCGGACCCTTCTCATGTCTTGGCTCACGAACCGCTTCCACTCCGAGAGGACTTGTCTTATGAAGAAGTACCGGTCAGTATCACGGACCGAGAAAGCAGAATACTCCGCAACCGGAAAATATCATTTGTAAAAGTCATGTGGCAGAACCACACGCCCAGGGAGGCGACTTGGGAACTGGAATAAGAAATTAGGGCCCAATATCCCCATCTGTTTGATCAAGAGTAATGAGGCAAATTTGGGGACCAAATTTCTTTATGGGGGGGAGAGTTGTAGCGCCCGGACCGAGGAGGAAAAAAAAAAAAAAAACACGTCGGCAGCCACGTCAGCAGGCCCGGTCAGCAGTCCCGGCCAACCGGGACTTGCCACGTGGCAAAACTACGTCGTTCTAAAAAGGGCCACGTTGGCGATCCGCGTGGGCGCGATCGGACGGCCCAGATCAAACGTGCGATCGGACAGCCCAGATTTAAACGCACGGACGACCCAGATTTAATCAAAAACGGACGGCCCAGATTAAAACAAAATGGACGGCTGAGATCAAAAGGTAAGGGGTTATAAATAGAACCCCCACACCAGACCACAAACCCTAGCCGCCTGCCGCTCGCCGGAGAAGACGAACCAGAAGCCGGCCGCCACCACCCGCCGCCGCACCGGAGGAACTTCCGACCGCCGATCGAGGTAAATTTCGTACCCCGACTCGTTTTTCCATGCTGATTCCTTCTGTGGCCAAATCGGAGCCAAAATTTCGGCCAAACGGCCGGAATGCACGGCCGAAGCCCAGCGGCGCCGCCGCGCCCTTCCCGGTTTTTGCCTCCGATGAGGCCCTTCCCGGCCTCCGTTTGATGCAATTTTTATATCACCGTGATCACCACTCTTTTCTCTACAGGTTGACCGGAGCCGAATCACCAAAACACGAACCTCGCCGGAGAGCCGCCGCACCCGAGAGCGCCGCCGCCGGTAAGCTCCGTTTTCCCGTGATTTTTTGGCCCCCCGAGGGCCCTAGGGTTGTTTTCTCGCAGGGACCGATGCGAGTGTGGCCGAATTCGGCCAGAAACGGCCGAAAACAGCCAACTCGAGGCGAATCGCCGCCGCCAGCGGCGGCGCCGTCGCCGGAGCACGGCGGAGCCGCCGTGCCAGAGTTGCGATTTGGGCCGAAAGGGGCCCTGGGCCTAATTTGGGATTTTTTTGGAACACGTGCAGGTACCAGTAGTGCGTTTCAGTTCCCCGAGAAAAATTCAGGGAAAATTAGGGACAGCCTGCAAGCGCACTGTGAAGCCGTGTTCGGACCCCGAAACGAGTAAGGACCCCTCACCTTATTTCGTATCACGGTTTTAAAGTTCAATAAATGATATAACGATATTTCATGAATCAACAAATATGTGAAATTGCTTAGGGTCGCTAATGGAGCCCGAGTCTAGTGTGTTTGTCGGTTAATTGTTATTTGGCCTGTTTTACAGTTTTAAACGTAGCATGAGGTTCGATGTTTTCATTTTATAGTTTCGTGTGCATGTTTTACTGTTTTATTGATTATGGATTAAATGACCAGAATATTGATGCTGTATGTTGTCTGCTTAGCATAAATTATCGTTTTGCTTGCTTGTATGTGGATTAATGATGCTGATTGAGGAAAAAGAGAACGAACAATTATGTAAATGGATAATGGTATAATGTGATCAGCCTGACTAGATATCCTGGGAGATGGTGGACGGACCGGGTCCGTAGGGGGCTCTACCCGGATTGTGGTCTCCCATACCGGACGGGGTATGGAGATCTTATGTGTTTTGGCGCCCATACCAGACGGGGTATGGGGACGGCCCGTTTCACCCTCATACCGGACGGGGTAATGAGGTCTATGGTTTGGCGCCCATACCGGACGGGGTATGGGGACGGCCCTGGAATTTGATTTCAAGTATTACGGATTTACGGGTAGCGGGACCACCTATGGATCCCCATGGATACTAGTGGGCTGGTGAATTAGAAAAATATATTGTGTAACGATTGAATTACGAAAAGTGTGATAGGTATTATGTCATACAGTTCATATATATGTTTCCATGATGATAATGATGTTATTGCTTTCGTATATTGTTTTATGAATTTCACCGAGGTAAGTAAATGGTAAAGGTTTTCTTTATCGATAAAAGGATTTGTTGTAAATTATGCTCCATTGGTCGTTTTGTGTTTTCTACCCACCTTTACCTCCGTGACGGTGAGATATCGTGATGTCTATACTAGGCTAGTGTAGCTCATTCCTTATTTAATCATTTCAGATCAAGAGGACATCGTTCCCGAGCCGATTCCGCAGGAGGACGACGAAGGGGACGCTTAAAGACTCCATAGTCACATTCGTAGTTTTTACTTTCAAGTTTCTCCTTTAGGTAGTTTAATCTTTTATATTTTGTGAGCACGTTTCGGTTTCAGTGTAAGGGATGTTATTCAAATTTTGACTTCGCTTCCGCATTTGTTATTTATAATATAAATTCAATTACGAATTTCCGGGGCTGCTACAAATGTAAACCCTAACTCCATTAATCGCTTCCGCATTTAATTTTATGAATTTATTTTCATTTAAGTTCTGGACCTCTACAGTTGGTATTAGAGCCGTGTTCCTTGAAACCATTCCTTACACAAACACTTAAAAATACTAAATACAAACTATCACTCAACCGTTCTTTATGAAATGCAGGTACAAGAAAATAATGAGAGGAAAACCCTCACTAAACCGAGCAGCCCAGGATGGCTCACTTCGAGAGGATGTTGATTGACTCTCTAAGATAATAGAGAGACTCATATTTGCCTAGCAGGCCTGCGAGGAAAGGAGGGAGCTGCCTGACCCTCCTGGTACAACCCTGCTCCTCTACCGTAACATCCATCACCACCACAGTACACTCAGGTGCCTCCACCGCATCATCTGGTACTGTCACAGTACAACTTGGTACCTCCACCATATCATCCGGCACCACCATAGGGCCATTTGGTCCCTCTCCAACATAATTCAGTTCCTCTTCAACAGGACCCAGTTCCACCCATGAGGAACCCAAGCTACATTGAAAGGTACAAAAATCTAAACCCATATACCTTTGTAGGGACATCCTCTTTTGAAGAAGCCGAGTATTGGTTAGTTGAGATAGAGAAGACATTCATGACTCTTGGGGTAGTTCCCAAACAGAATGTTGTACTTGCTACCTACATGCTTGTGGGAGAGGCAGATCACTAGTGGCAGCTCAAGCAGGTCACCCTGCCCGTTCCAGTCACTTGAGAACAATTCCTGATGGCCTTCAATGTAAAGTATTTCCTAGAGCACCTCCGACATTTGAAGGAGATGAAGTTTGCATACCTAGTCCAGAGTGAGATGACTATGTCGGAGTATATCCAAAAGTTTCTAGAGTTTGGCCAGTGTTCCGCTGAGAGCATGATGGATGAAGGCAGAAAGGTAAGGAAGTTCGAGTGGGGCCTTCGCCCTGAGATCTAAACCCATATACCTTTGTAGGGGCATCTTCTTTTAAAGAAGCCGAGTATTGGTTAGTTGAGATAGAGAAGACATTAATGACTCTTGGGGTAGTTCCCAAACAGAATGTTGTACTTGCCACCTACATGCTTGTGGGAGAGGTAGGCCACTGGTGGCAGCTCAAGCAAGTCACCCTGCCCGTTCCAGTCACTTGAGAACAATTCCTGATGGCCTTCAATGTAAAGTATTTCTTAGAGCACCTCCGGCATTTGAAGGAGATGAAGTTTGCGTACCTAGTCCAGGGTGAGATGACTGTGTCGGAGTATATCCAAAAGTTTCTAGAGTTGGGCAGGTGTTCCCCTGAGAGCATGATGGATGAAGGCAAAAAGGTAAGGAAGTTCGAGTGGGGCCTTCGCCCTGAGATCAAACAGCAACTGTATGTATTTGAACTTAGTACCTACTCAGCCATTCTGGTCAATGAACAACTAGTGAAGAGTAACCTTCACATATTTCCTCCAACAGTGGGGAATCCTAGACCCTTGATTTCACATCGCAGACTAGCACCCACTGTATCGGTTCAACAGAATAAGAGGCTTAGGCCAGTGACTCAAGCTTCTCCTCAAACTTCGGTAATAGGACGTGGTAAAACTTGCCAGCACTGTGGCAAGGATCATGAGAACTGACCCTACTATCGTCTCAATAATACTTGGCGCATATGTGGGAGTACCCAATACTACGCGAGAGAATGCCTGCGGAATCAGAATCAGACTAGACCTCCTATCCAGGTTAGAACTTACAACCTCACTCAGCAAGATGCTGAAGCCAATCCAGACGTGATACAGAGTACATACAATATCTGTAATCACCTTGCATATGTTTTGACTGATACTGGTGTTTCACATTCGTTTGTCTCACACATTTTTATACAAAATTTAAATGTATCATTGAAAAGACTTGATTTTGTGTTATTTGTATATACTCTTGGAAGTAGGACACTAATAGGGGAAGTTATATACAAAACCTGTATCATAGACATAACAAATAAAAAATTAAGTGTAGTGTTAATAGAGATTAACACGGGGGACTTTGATATAATCTTAAAAATGAACTGGTAAGCGGTGTACCACACCACCGTAGATTATTTCCACAAGAAACTTGTATTCAACCCTTCTAACGAATAGGCATTTACAAGTTAATGAAAATTTTAAATGTTCTTTTCTCATGGCAATTTTCTTATTATATAGTATTTTAACTCGATTATCTTCTCTACATTAGACAAACCTAAGAAAGAAGTTTGCATTTAAGGGATCTTGGTAGTCCGAGACTTTTCAGATGTATTTTCTGATGAATTACCCGAATTAACAGTAGATAGGGAAGTTGAGTTCATCGTAAATCTTCAGTCTGATACCCAGCCTATCTCTGTTATCCCTTACTGCATGTGCTGCATTGAGATGGAAGAACCAAAGAAACAGATCAATTAGTTATAGGATAATGGGTTTATCTGACATAGTGTGTCTCCTTAAGTTATTAGAGTCACATTGGTAAGAAAATGGGATAGGACATGAAGATTATATACTGACTACAGGGGATTGAACAGAGTCACGATCAAAAACAAGTACCCCATCCCCATAATTGATGACCTTTTTGACTAGTTGCAGGGTGCTCAATTTTTCTCCAAAATCGACTTGCGTTCATATTACTATCAGGTAAAGATCAGGGTAGATGACATTTCCAAGACAAACTTCAGAACCAGGTACTAACATTATGAGTTACTGGACATGCCATTTGAACTAACCAGGGATGTGTTCTGATGCAACATGGCAAGATCATTGCTTATGGGTCCAGACAATTAAAGAATCATGAAAAAAATTATCCCATCCACGACTTAGAACTTATTGCCATTATTTATGCCTTGAAAACCTGACGCCACTACCTGTATGGAAAGACTTTTGAGATTTATACTGACCATAAGAGCTTCAAGCACATATTCACTCAGAAGGATCTCAACATGCGTCAGAGGCATTAGATAGAGCTCATCAAGGACTACGATTGTAATATTTTGTATCACCCGGGTAAGGGTAACGTAGTAGCCGATGCGCTCAGTAAAAAAAGTGCAGACATGTTACCTCACCTAATGGTTTCTAAATGTAGGGTAATAAGGGCTGCACGACATATACGACTTCAGGACTTGAAGAGAATTGCATATTTGGCCCACCTGACTGTCCAACCCGAATTGATCTAGAGAATAAAAAAAGCTCAATCCACCGATTTCACCCTAACAGCTCTCAGGAAGGATGCAGAACATGGAGTAAATTTAAGATTTCAAGTCTTTGTCGATTGGTTGCTCAAATTTCAAGATATAATGTGTGTTCCGGGTGACAGTAAGCTGAAGAGAGACATCATGATAGAGGTTCATAGCTCAAGGTTCGCCATGCATCATGGAAGTACTAAAATGTATTAAAGTATACGATCCTGATTTTGATAGAGCGAGAATGAAAAGAGATGTAGCAACTTTATTTTCAAGTGTCTAGTATGTCAACAGGTTAAGGCAGAGCATCAACGGTCATATGGATTACTTTAGCTATTATCGTTCCTAGAGTGGAAGTGGGAACATATCAAATAAATTTCATAATAGAGTTGCCTAAGGCACACTCAGGATATGATGTCAATTCGGTAATTGTCGACCAGCTCACCAAGTCTTTTCACTTCTTGACTATCAAGATGACTGACCCCTTGAACAAGCTAGTAACAAGATAATCGATCCCTTGAATAAGCTAGTAAGAATGTATATCCGATAGATAGTCAGGTTACTTGGAGTTCTAGTATCAGTGATATCCGACAAAGACCTCAAGTTCACTTCTCGATTTTGGTTTAGTTTTCAGCAAGCCATGGAAACGAATATGTCCCTTAGCACCGCATTCTATCCTTAAATCGATGGATAATCAGAGAGGATAATTCGCACACTGGAGGATATGCTCCGAGATAGTATTCTAAACTTCGAGGGCCATTGGGATTATTACCTATCTTTGATAGAGTTCGCCTACAGTAACAACTACCAGACAAGTATCAGCATGGCTCCGTACGAGGTATTATATGGCCGCCCATGCAGATCATTGATCTGGTAGGAAGAGATTGGTGATAGAAAATTATTCTATTCAAATTTTGTGAAGGAGACTACAGCCAAGATAGTTAAGATCATAAAGAATATCTACACAGCTCAAAGCAAGCAGAAAAGTTATGCAGACTCCCGGAGAAGGTTAGGTCCCTTATAAGAAGCTACCATATTATTTTTAAGAGAGAAGCAATAATATTTTTAATCTACCATCTATTCGATTTATGACAACTGAGCCATGAAGAAAAACTTAGATGCTAATAAGATACAAATATAATTGTGAATAAATAAAAGTGATCATGAATTGCGGTTGCAAAATGCAACTATGCTATGCTGATGCTGTCATGATCTATAGTTACAGGCTACAACTTGCTGGAAGTTACAAAACCTTATTGGTAAATACATAAGATGGCTTCTTATTAGAGATGCTTGTGACAGTGTGTTGATGGCAGGGATTTGTGAAGTAATGATGGAGTCAGAGGAATGTGAAAATGGGAGATGAACATATATGCAAATTGACAGTTGTATAATTTTGTATTTTATATTAAAAATTAAAAAACTCTAAAAATAATTACAGGTTACTAGTGGAGCCGTAATTCGGTTAGTTCATAATTATTCTGATTTTCTGTTATTTTTCTGTACTATACCACTTACTTGATTTTCGCATAGTACATGTTCTTAATTTATAGTTCAATGGTCTTATCAACTTATCTGATTATGTTGGTTATATACTGTCAGCATGAATGTAGTTTAATTGATCTGTGAATGTGATATGAGATATTGGTATGCGTTTGTTGATTGTTTGTTGATGAAAATCTGTATGTGAAAGACTTGTTGATTACCTAGAGAAAGGGCAGACAGAACCGATACATAGAGAACTCTACCGTAAATGTTACCTCGGACGAGACTTGGAAGTCCCTTACCGGAAAGGTTTGAGAGATATATTTCACTCTTATACCGAACGGAATATTGAAGCGATGAAATATTTAGCGCCTTTTACCGGACAGGGTTTGGGGACGACCAGTTTAATTGTTAAAATTGGATATTGGGTTCACGAGTAAGGGAACGTTCCTATGGACCCCCAAGGATACCAATAAGCAAGTAAAAAAGAAAAATTGTTGTCTCTTGTTCTCTCATGCGTGAAAATAAAAAGTGGTAGGAATATGAGTATCCATAGATTATTTTTTGAAAAACTCGTTACGGTAAATATCAAACAAATGTTTTCAAGTTTAAAACTATTTAAATAAAAAAAAGACTCCATTAGTTATTTTTTTTTTTAATTTTTACTAATTTTTAATTTTTCGTATATGTGATTAGTGTGATATTCTTATTGTACTAATGTAATTCACCCTTTCATTAATTATTTTAGATTATAAGGACTAAGATCTCGATCAGTAAGAGAATTGTGAGTAGTTCACTATCCGGATTCCCTTCAAGTGCTAGTGAAGGTTGTCTTAAGATACTTAGTTCTTCATTTTATTTTGTTAATTACCGTTTGTCTTTTGAAATGGACATTTCTTTACCCTCATTGGTCATTCAAAATTATTGTGTAAGGAATATAAACCCTAACTCTATTCATTGCTTCCACATTTAATTTTATGAATTCATTTCCATCTAAGTTCCGGGTCTCTACAGCAATTATTTTCAAGTGACATTACAACTTAATCACTGCCAAGAGATTCACTTCCTCTCTCATTCCATCACCCTTAAAATTGCCAAACATGCCTAAGCTAGAAAATGGATCTCCACATTTTTTAAAAAAAGTCCAAACACCAAACAATGGTCTCAAAGTATTTAAAGAAACATACAAAAAGAGGATGTTCGGTCACGTGGGATGGCCCAGTCAGCAGCCACGAGGGACTTCGATATAATTTTGGAAATGAACTAGTTAATGGTCTATCACGCCACTGTAAATTATTTTCACAAGAAACTTGTATTCAACCCTTCTAACAAAGAGTCATTTATAAATTAATAAAAATTTTAAATATTATTCCCTCATGGCACTTTTCTTATTATATTGTGCTTTAACTCGGTTGTCTTCTCTACATTAGGCAAACCTAAGAAAGAAGTTTGCATTCAAGAGATCCTGTTAGTCCGAAACTTTTCAGATGTGTTTCCTGATGAACTACCCAGACTGCTAGTGGACAGAGAAGTTGAGTTTACCATAGATCTTCAGCTTGACACTCGGCCTATTTCGGTTGCCTCTTACCACATGAGTCGTGTTGAGATAGAAAAACTGTTGAAACAGATAAATGAATTGCAGGATAGTGGATTCATCTAACATAGTGTGTCTCCTTGGGGTGCTGGAGTCACATTTGTAAGGAAAGGGGATGAGACATTAAAATTATATATTTTCTACAGGGGATTGAATAGAGTCACGATCAATAACAAGTACCTCCTCCCTATAATTGATGACCTTTTTGATCAGATGCAAGGGACCCAAGTCTTCTCCAAAATAGGGTTGTGTTCGGGTTACTATTAAGTAAAGATCAGGGCAGAATATATTCCTAAGACAGCCATTAGAACCAGGTACGGACACTATGAGTTGAAGTCATGTCGTTTGAAAAAAACTAACACACCAACCATTTTTATGGACTTGATGAACAAGGTTTTCAGGCAATTTCTGGATCAGTTCGTAATTGTATTTGTCGATGATATTCTGGTCTATTCAAAGAACAGAGAGGAACACGCTCACCACCTGACTCAGCTTTTGCAGATTCTTAGGGAGAATAAACTATATGCAAAATTGAGCAAGTGTGAGTTCTAACTCGAGTAGACTACCTTCCTATGCTACATCACATCAATAGATGGAGTATTAGTGGATCTTGAAAAAGTTGAGGCAGTACTTGGTTGGGAAAAATTGACATCGGTTAATAAGATTTGTAACTTTCTAGAAATGACATATTATTACTGCAGGTTTATAGAAAAATTTTCTAATTTAGCCGCTCCATTGACTCGACTTACAAAGAAGAACGTCAAGTTTAAGTAGAATGAAGATTGCAAAAGGAGCTTTACAAAACTCAAGAAGCAGTTGACTACTGCACCCGTGTTGCCTCTCCCGAGTGGGATAGATGGATACACAGTGTATAGTGATGCCTCATACCTAGGATTGAGTTGTGTTCTGATGCAGTATGAGAATGTTATAGCTTATGGGTCCAGGCAGTTGAAGAGTCATGAAAAAAATTATCCCACCCACGACTTAAAATTTGTCACCATTATTCACGTCTTGAAGACCTAACGCCACTATTTATATGGGGAGACTTTTGAAATTTATACTGATTATAAGATGAAACATATATTCACTCAAAATGATCTCAACATACCTTACAGACATTGGATAGAACTCTTCAAGGATTATGATTATAGTATTTTGTATTACCTAGGTAAGAGCAATGTAGTAGCCGACGCGCTCAGCAGAAAGGGTGCAAGTATGTTAGCTCACTTAATAGTTTCTGAATGCAGGGTATTAGGGGCTGCATAACAAATACTGTTTCAGGATTTGAAGAGAGTTACATGCTTGGCCCACCTCACTGTCCAACCCGAATTGATCCAGAGAATAAATGAAGCTTAATTAACCAATTCCACCATAATAGCTCTCAAGAAGGATGCAGAACATGGAGTAAATCTAGAATTTTGAGTCTCTACCGACGGGTTGTTCAGATTTCAAAACAGAGTGTATGTTCCAGATAATAGTGAAATGAAAAGGGACATTATAACAAAGACTTATAGCTCAAAGTTCGTCATACATCCCGAAAATACTAAAATATATCAAAGCATGCGACCCTGATTTTGGTAGAACGAGATGAAAAAAGAGATAGCTGACTTTGTCTCCAAGTGTATAGTATATCAACAAATTAAGGCAGAGCATCAGCGCTCAGGCAGGTTGCTTCACCCATTACCGATTCTGGAGTATAAGTGGGAACATATCACAATGAATTTCGTGACAGGGTTGCCTAAGGTACACTCAGGATATGATGTTATCTGGGTAATTATCGATCATCTCATCAAATCTTCTCACTTTTTGACTATCAAGATAACTTACCAATTGAACAAACTAGTAACAATATATATCTAGAAGATAGTCAGGTTTCATAGAGTTCCAGTGACAGTAGTATATGGTAGAGACCTAATATTCACTTCTCGATTTTTGTCTAGTTTTTAGTAAGCCATGGGGACGAAACTGTCCCTTAGCACCGCATTCCGCCCTCAAACTGATGGACAATCAGAGAAGACGATTCGCACACTGGAGCATATGCTTCGAGCTTATATTCTACACTTCGGAGGTCATTAGGATGATCACCTACCTTTAATAGAGTTCGCTTACAATAACAGTTACTAAGCTAGTCTCGGCATGACCCCCGTACGAAGCATTGTATGGCCGCCCTTGTAGGTTGCCGATCTGTTGAGAAGAGATGAATGATAAAAAATTGTTCGGTCTAGATCTTGTAGAGGAGACTACAGCCAAGATAGTTAAAATCAAGAAGAACATTCAGACAGCTTAGAGTAGGCAGAAGAGTTATGCAAACACTCAGATGAGAGATTTAGAATTTGAGAAATATGATCGGGTGTTTCTTAAAGTCACCCATTTCAAAGGAATCAACAATTTTAGTAAGAAGGAAAAAATAAATCCCCAGTTCATTTGACTGTTTGAAATCTTGGACAGGATTGGTAGGTCCGCCTACAGACTAACACTACTTCCAGAGTTACTTAGAGTCCATAATGTGTTTTATGTGTCTATACTACGCAAATACAATCCAGACCCCTCGTATACCCTGTCTCACGAGACCCTTTCACTCTAGGAGAATCTATCATATAAGGAGGTACCGATAGGCATTGTAGACTAGAAGAGCAGGGTACTCCGCAACAAAAAAAATTCTCTTCATCAAGGTCCTATGGCAGAATCACACACAGAAAGAGGTTATATGGGAACTAGAATCGGACTTCAAAGCTCAGTACCCCCCAATTGTTTGACTAAGTGAGAGGATGACAAATTCGAGGGACCAAATATTTTCTTAAGGGAGGAAGAGTTGTAGTACTTGACCCCAGAATTTGGTCCGAGATAAATTTTTATATTTATAATATATATAAATAATTAAAAATATTATTTTAATTTTATTTTATTTAAATTATTAAAAAAATAAAGTAAAGACGAAATTGAAAGTAATTTTAGAAAAAAATTAGTGAAATTTTGTGTTCGGGTGGCGTTTTTAAAAGAAAAATTAGGAATAGGGGTAAAAATACAAAAAGAGAAAGTTCAGCCACGTGAGATGGCCTAGTCAGCAGCTACATCGAAGCAGAGCACGTCGCGTGGCAAAACACGCTGATATCGGCGCCACGCAGGCGATCCGCGTGCCTAGCAATCCGATAGCTCCAGTTTAATCCTGCACGCATGAACGACTTAGATGCATTTCCTCTTTAGGTGCGATCGGACGGATGAGATCAGTCGTAATAAACGATCCAGATTCGCCTACACAATCAGCCAAAACAAACAACAATCACACGACTCTCCTCGCTCCATGTCAACGCGAATGGATGGTCTAGATCGATGCAGGATAGATATTTAAACATCGCGTTGCAGGGGAACCCTAATCCTAGTTGCACCTCCCTCGCAAGAGAAGGAGATCGACCCCCGACCCCCGTTGCATCAGAACCATCGTTGACTGCCAAAAAATGTAAAATTTTTCTTTTCTCGCTCAGAATTCAATCCTGAGTATCCCTTTGGCCATATCAAAGCAAAAGAGACCGCAAGTGAGCCGAAAATCGCAGGCAAAGCTTGACGGAGCTACAACGGCTGAAATTCTAAAACCACTTTGATGAGCCCCTTCCCGTTTTTCGTTTCTCATTTCACACAATTTTTTGATCATTGAGTTCACTGTCTTTTTTTATGCAAGTTAACCGAAGGAGAAACCTTAGCCGCGAAGGAGAACTAACAGAGCCATCGCAGCCGGAGACCCCCCGCCGATAAGTTCGGTTTCTTTCAATTTTCTAGCCAACCGAGACCCTTTAACGTATTTTTCTACAAGAATACGTGCAAAACGGGCAAAGGCAACCAAAGCTGGCTAGGCCGAAGCGAACCACCACCGTGGGTGGTAGAGCCGATGCTGGAGCACAGCAGCGCCGCTGTGCAGGAACCCTAAAATTGGCCGAAATGAGCTTCTAACACTGATTTTAGATTTTCGGAAATGTTTAGATACGTGACGAGTATTTTTATTCTTTAATGAAAAATTTAAGAAACTTGGAACCCGTTAGGAGGCGTAGTAAATAGTACAACGTTTTGAAATATCAATTCGGATAAAGATCCCTCACTATATTTTCTATTACTGTAAATTAAGAATTAATAATTAATAATTAATAATTATGTGTTCTGTTAAAAATCTTAAAAAATTCTAAAAATATTATAGATCACTAGTGGAGTCGAAACCAATTAGTTCATATTTATCCTTATTTCCTATTTACTTTTCAGTACTGACTAAATTGCTTACTATCATATTTTGCATGTTTAAATTGATAATTTTTATAGTCTTTTCGATTATTTAGTTTATTTGATTCCTCTTGTATTGTTTATTTAGTTATCTGATTATCCGATTATTGGTTATGATAAATTATATCGCTTGCTTAAATACTGTTTAAATTTATCAGTGAATATGAAATGAGACGTTAGTATGCTTTAATAGTTGTTTGAATGATGAGAACTTAAATAAACGAAAACTTATTGGGCATCCTAAGAAATGATGAATGGACTCAGTACATAGGAAATCTTGTCGTGGACATTACCTTAGTCGGACGGGGCTGAGAAGCCCCATACCAAAAGAATTTTAGGAAATATGGTTCACCCACATACCAAACGAAGTATCGAAGCAATGATGTTTTTGACACCCATTACCAGACAGAATATGGGAGCGACCGGGTTAATTGTCAAATCTTAATACTGAGTTCACGAGTAGAGAGATATTCCTATAGACCCTCAGGAGTCCCAATAAGTAAGTTAAAAATGAATAATTGCTGATCCTATATATGAAATTGAAATATTATTTAGTTAATTATTTTTATAAGTTGATTTTGGAAAAAAACCATAACAGTAAGTATTGAAATAAAAGTTTCAAAGTTAAATGTATTTACTTAAAATAAATGCTCCATTAGTTGTTTTCTAATTTTTACTAACTTTCGATTTTCCGTATCAGTAAATAATATAATATTCTTAATGGGTTAATGTATCTCACTTTTTTATTAACCATTTCAGATCAAAAAAATCAAAATTCAAATCTCGATCAATAAGAGGGTTGTGACTAGTTCACCTCCTGAACTCCTTTCCGAACTCTTTTCAAGTGCTAGTAGAGGTTAACCCTTAAAATATTTATTTTTTTTTTTTATGAACAAATATAGAAGGGACATTCCCGTAGTTCTATAGAGCATTTCAATTTACTTTGTAAAACTTAACTTTATTATTCGATTTTGCATTTAAATAATAATTTATTTCCTTTAAGGTTGCAGGTCTTTACATATAAAGTGGTTCGCACTCAAGATAATTGATATAGCACAGCTGAATAACAGTTAAAAAATGTAAGTATAAAAAAATTCAATCCGCCACAACAATTGGGACTAGTAATCCACAAATGCACGATCAAGAAAACAACCAAATCACAAGGTTATTTAGGCACTATAGCATGAGATAATCTCAATGAAGTTTTCTTCATAAGATTCTTCCTAATAATTGAGTAGTGTAAACTATTAACACAGTTTCTAGATATCTTACGATTTCTAGAATATGAAATAGGAAGCATGGAATGAAAAGGACTCTTAACTAAATAAGAAATAATAAACTTAAATTAAGAATAATTTCCTAAATCAACTACATATCTTTGATGATCCATAAAAGATCATAATGATATAACATCTTAATATTGTAATCCCTCTATTATGGAGCTATTCCCTCTTCTGCACCAATAATCTCTGTAGTTTCAGCAAGAGTACGGCCATCTTATATAGTTTCCTTGACGAGGGGATCCTAAAACATTGTAACTACTTCAGGAAAGGCATCCTCAATTTTATCCACAGCCATTTGTGACAAAAGGTCATATAATAATTTTGAAATGATCAAGTTAGGTACCTGCAAAAGCTATCTTCATTGCTATAAACATGAAAAAAAATCAGAGTAAAGCAAGAACTCTCCGCTGACTTCAACACCTGAAGTGATTTAACTTGTGAAAAACCAGCAAGTTAATATAGTTCTACACTTTTTATTTCGAAAAAAAAAAACCAGCAAGTTTGCACAATATTTTCTAGCTCGAAGGTTCATGATATGTTAGAAAGTTATATATGAATTGTAGGAAACGATAATAGCAACTGGTCAACAGATACTGACATCTTGAAGATGTCAATATCATTTGTGATGAAAGATGCCAAAACGGAAGGTTGTAACTTCAGTTGTTATCTTTATCTTTTTTAAGGTTTGGCTGCAATCTAACAGGTGTGTCTAATATTTTGTTCCATCACCCAGTCTAAGTTTTAGACTTCACAACAATTTTATAGCATGTTGCTTTCTGGATTCACATCTATAGCATACATTGGTGCATTACATAACACAAGATGGATCACACTTGAATCCTGATAAAATCTATAAACCAATTCTGGTGAGTGGTGAAGAATATGGTAGTACTGATCAACAAAAGCATTTCCAACTAAATGAGCACTGGGATAAGCTGGAGGGCTTGCAGTTTGCAAGCTGTTCAAGACCAATACATACAACAAAAGAATTGCATGAATAACTCTTCTATATGATTGAATTAAGAAAATAATAACTGGACAAGAAATTTTTATCACTAATAGGAAAAGAAAAATCAGCAGCAATGAAACAAAAAATTATATCACAGATTGAATTAGAGAATGGCCCAGAACATAATAGCGAACCATACAAATAACTATTGGCTGCAAAGACAACAAAAAAAGAACTCAGAACAAGTCAGCTGCAACTTAATCTAACTTCAAAGAAAAGCAACTATAATACCTTGTAAAAAGATATTCAGATATCTTTGGAATAACTCTAAAACATTGAAACTGTCCTGTTGCCAATCAGTATTGTTTTCATGTAACCAGGAAGGGAAGCAGAACAACCGCATTGCTGGAGAACCCATGGAAAGACATGAATTAAGCTAACCCTTCACAACTTTCGCAACTAGAGAAGTGTTCTAAACAAAATGACAACCAGATACGTAGAAAACCTTGGCATATCATACTGAAGGAACTTGGATTTTTTAAGCAAGACCGTACATTTCCTGAATCCAAACAGCAAAGAGCTTAGAAACTAAACCCTAAGGACGCGTCAGCCATTGTAAAGAAAGCAGAGAGGTACAACCATCCAATTCAAAGATGGTTTGTCATGGAATGAACCTCTGAATTCCAATTACTAAAAAGAAACCTAAACAGGAGCCACATGACCCGAACCCCAGCCCTTGTAAAGAAAGCAGAGAGCTACAACCATCCGATTCAAAGATGGTTTGTCGTGGAATGAAGCTCTAAATTCCACTTAAAAGAGTAAATTAGACACTTATATTGCCTGTAATTGATCTTCTTTTTTCCAAGTCACCAACAAAAGTAAAGTCAACAATCATACATTATTAAACACATGCCTTGATTGACGCTGTGTTTGGTGAAGCAAGTTAACACCGGTGGAGACTATCGCAACAAGCAGAAGCGGAATATGGAAGCGAAAGAAACAAAAGCAGACGAGAAGAGGAGAAACAAGCTGCGGTAAAGAAAGAATAAGCAAGTCAGGGTAGAAGAAAATGGTTTAAGAGCAAAATGGGAATTAATAAATAAATGTGAAGGTAAAACGGTAAGGTCAGCATCCAACCATTAAAAATTACCATATCAATAGTTTGAAAATTTTGAAAAAAAATGAAAAAATAATTTATCACTAAATACCAGCAAATCAATCATACCATTTGTTTGAAAGTGATCCAAACAAGACAGGTCTGTTGAATTATCATACTGTACATTAATAGTTCATCATCTAAACACAACATATGGTGAACGAGAGAGAGAGAGAGAGAGAAAGAAAGAGAGTCCTAGATAACTAAGATAATTTGTCACTAGGACGATTTTACCCTCGAAATTCTAGTTTATTTTCAGTCCAGAATAATTAAGTACCAAAATCTTACCATGCTAATTAACTTAATTTTGGGATTAAAATTTCTTACAACTAAAATAAGTAGGCCAAGTAAGAAAATATATTCCCATTTGGATATTTTCAATAATTTTCATTTGTCTATTTACTCTTCCATATCAGTCAAAACTTATCTCAACATTATATATTTAGCGAAAAACTAATTGTATAATTTGTTTCAAACTATTCAATGTACCATCACCAACTTTTAAAAATGAAAAGATTTTTTAATTTATTTACTTTTGCAAAACTTTACATGTCAACTAAATATTCATGAAATTTTTCCACAACCACCAAACTTGAATAAATCATAAGTTTAAAATCTCCAAAGGAAGATTGCAAGTTAATGATGGCGTTGATTCGAGTAAGCTGTTGAACTTGGCTGGCTGAGTGTGAATGAGTATCTGCCTCTGCAAAAAATAAAAAGAGAATACTGAAATAGAAAGGTCATTATAGGTCGATAGATAAAAATTATCAGGGAGGAGAATGAGAGCTTTAATGTCGACAAGGAAATAGAAATTAACCATGGAGTTGTATGCTAGATGAAGAGACAGTACGGAAGAGGGTTGTTGACTACGTGTAGGAAGAAGATGGAGAGAGGAGTGTTCTAAAAAAGAATTTTTGATATGAAAGGAAGGACATCTAACGATTTCTTAGAGGTGAACACCATATAAATATATGACATGATATTTTAGGACAACAATCGCTCACTATTGGCAGGGTTAGGGATGATATGGCAAAAGCAGGGTCACTCAATTGTTCAGGTTCCAAATAGTGAGGGCAAGTAACACGAATTATTTACAACTCGCGAGTGGAGTAGGAAAAAAAATTTGCACCAAACTATCTTCTGCACCATTAACCTACTGTCTCTCTTAAGCAATTAGGGTAGTTATCAATAGGTGAAAAATAATAATTTGCTCTTATCTTATTATTGTTTGGATTGAAAAAATTATAAGGTTTATTAACTATAAGGACACAATAAAATAAATTTTATTTTTTATTTATTATTAAAAATAATTCAATAAAAAAGAGTAGACATGCATACATGCATATAGATACCATCCATCAACAAAATTATTAATAAGAGGTGCTTTGTCGCATTTTTAAAGATTTTTAGATTTTTAAATTAAATATGCATATTATCTTTTCTTAAATAGTTAATAATTTTATTTATTTATTTTTTAGTTGTATAAATTATGAAGTATATGTCTTTTTATCATTGAGTTTAATATAATTAAAAGATAAGTTTATTAGTTGAAATTTATAATTAAATAAAATTATAAGAATAATAATATGAATGGTTGTAATATAAATTTATTTACTTATCATTTTACTTTTAACTATTGAACTGAATCACAAACATGTGACTGAAAATTTTAGATAAAAGTTCTTCACTTTATAATTTCTAAATTTATTATGTTATTTATTATTTCTTTAATTGGTACATTTTCCAATTAGTTATTTCTCATAAAAAATGATTTAATATAAGAATGATTTGTAGTTCATCTTAAATTTTTAATGTGAGTTTAATATTTTTGTTCTTGATATTATATTTTTTAAACAATTATTATAAAGTTAGGGTTAGCTTGACTTACCGTTGATGAAAATGTGATATTTATAGTTTTATCTTTAATTCAAATTATATATATATTTTTTATTCTTAAATTAATATTTAAAAACACAAAATCTTTCAATATAAAATTAAAAAAATATAATTAAAATCAACTTAATATACATTAAATATGTAAAAACTACGACTAACATCAGTATATCAAATATTATGAAGACCTGAAACTTAAATAGAAATAAGGTCATAAATTAAATACAGAAGCGTATAATAACTTTAGGATTTACATTCCTTACACATAAATTAGCATGCCTAATAGCGCTACAGAAATATTTCTTTCACAACGATTCATAAAACAAAAAACGTAATAATATATGAAAATGGTAAATAAATATTGTAAGGAGGTTAACCTCCACTAGCTCTTGATAAGATCTGAGGGGACACCTACTCACACCCCTTCTGCTGATCAGGATCTGATCTTGGTCTTCTTGATCTAAAATGGTTAATAAGGGAGGGGATGAGCTACACTATCCCAATAAGAATATTACACTACTCACCGATACAGAAACCTAAGGTTGGTAAAAATAATAAAAATAACTAATAGGTCTCTTAATTTAAATAAATTAATTTATCATAACAAAAATCATTTATTGCATATTTACCATTGTGAGATTTCTAAAATCGATCTATAGAGACAATAATTCAAATAATATTATGATCTCATATTTAAGTAAGTAAAAACAACAAATTTTTCTTTTTATTTTACTTACTGGTATCCTTGGGGGTCTATAAGGGTGCCCCATTACGTGTGAACTTAATATTTAAACTTATCAACTAATCGACCATCCCCATACCCTATCTGGTATAAGCGGAAAAAATATCATCCCTCGATACCTCGTTCGGTATGAGGGTGAATCGGACCGTCCCTATACCCCATCCGGTATGAGCACCAAAAAGACTATCCCTCGATACCTCGTCCGGTATGAGATAACGTTCATGGTAGGGTTCCTTATATACCTGATTCATCCACCATCTCTCAAGATGTTTAGTAAGACAACAATTCATTAATTCACATAACCAAGCAATTTTTCATTTGCATATTAATTTCAAATTTCACAAATCAACTGTAAATCACAAAAGACAAACAATATATATATTAAAAAAGTACAGCTGAATCATTTAACCATTCTAATATATTATCATGTATTTTAAAACTATAAATTGAAATAATCAGTTAAACATGATAAATAAATAACTAATCAGTTACGACTCCATTAGTGACCTGTAATTATTCTCAAAGTATTTCTAAATTTCACAAAATACAATATTATTGATTATTAAGCTTCAACTCCATAACAAGGAATAGGGTGAGAGATTTTTACCCGAATCAGTATCCGAAACACTAAACTTTCTATTGCGCCTACTGGCGGTCCTCGAGTTTCCTTAATTTCTCTGCGAAAATTAAAACACGTTTCACGTACCTAAAAATACCTCAAAAACCTAAAATCAATGTTAAAAATCCTTTCTAGCAAAATTTTGGGGTTCCGCCACGGCAGCACCACCGTGCTCCACCACCCGCGGTGGTGGTTTACCTCGGCTTGGCCGTTTTCGGCCAATTTTGGCTGGTTTCGGCTGCTTTTATACATATCCTTACGAAAAAATACGTTAGGGGGTATCAATTAGCCAAAAAAATCAGAAAACAAAAACCAACCGGTGGTGGATTTTCCGGGTACGACGGCTCCACCAGCTCACCTTCGTGGCTAATATTTTTTCTTCGGTCAACTTGTAAAAAATAGAACGGTGAATATAACGGTGGAAAAATATCATGAAACGAGAAACAAAAATGAGCTCGTCGGAGGAGGTTGTGGGTTTTGCCGGCGGTGGCTCTGCCGGGCTTTGCCTGTGGTTTCCAGCTCACCCGTCGTTTGTTTTGCTCTGATATGGCCACAAGAGTGCTTGAAATCGAATTCTGAACGAGTAAGAAATTTTTTACCTTTTTTGACGGTCAAAGGTGGCTCCGATGTGGCAGTGGTTGGTGGTCGGCTCCCTTCTCCGGCGACTGATTCTTCTTCTCTAATGGGAGGCTATCGATTAGAGTTCAGGTTCAGTGTAATGTGAAATATTTATACCAATCTCTCGTTAATCTGAGCCGTTTATCGCGTTTGATCTCGACCGTTTAGTCGCACCTAAGGAGAAAATGAATATGAACCGTTCATCATGTTTGATCTCGACTGTCCGATCGCGTTTAAGGAAGAAACAAATCCAAACCGTTCACACGCGTGGGATTGCTTCTGGGTCGTCCGATCGCAGGGCACGCGAATCGCCAGCGTGGCCTCTCGCGTGGCAGTGAGTCAGTGTGTTTTGCCACGCAGCGGTCTCTGATTCGTCGAGACTGCTGACTGGGCGGTCTACGTGGCCAAATTTTCTTTATTTGCATTCTGACTCCCAATTTCTGATTTTTTTTTTCAAAAACATCATCTAAACCCAAATTTTCACTTTTTTTTTTCCAACATTGTTTTCAATCTCATCCCTAAGTATTTTTTTCCAAATGTAACAAAAATTTCATTAAATTAATTTATAAAATATATTTTTTATACATATCTAAATTAAAAAAATTTATCCCGGGCCAATTTTTCGGGCCCAGATATTACAAATATAATAATTAATAGTACTATAATAGGTTTAAATCAAACACAAATAAATCTAGTACCGAATTGTTCTTTTTAAAAGTGTCAAATCAATAAACTAAAAATAAAAAAAAAGACTACATTTAAAATATAGTAAGATTTTTTATAATATTTTTTTAATAAGTTACCACATAATTTAAATAAAATACATAATTTAACTTAACATAAAATTTTCTATAAAGTCAAAATTATCATTTTATGATAATAGAACATCAATCTCTCTTAGTTAAATTCTATAAAAAAAATTTAAATTAATTATATAAAAATTCTAAACATAATATCAAAGACATCCTTTAAACCCTAAATAAAATAAAAAGATATTTCGAGAAAAAATCTACACCGAAGAACCATCAAAAAACATAAAAAACACGTAGACAAAAACTAAAAATCATTCAATAACCTAGATCTGTTGACTTAGAAAGTTCCTTTGCTTCAAAAAACTGTTTGTAGTATTCTGCAATGCTTCCTTTCCTGGACCTAAAACTAGATCATAGAGATGTGATTAGCTAAAAAGTTCACATTATAACATTAAATTTCTAATAAATTATATGAAATCCCCCACCAAAAGAATGCAAGCCATTTAATTTTTGGAAAGAGAAGAAGAAGAAAAATATTACAAAAGAAAAAAGAAGAAAAAGCTACGTCTGTGAAAGTTATAAACTAGCCTTACACCCTATTTATCAGAATCTATTACTTGTTGGAGGAATTCTTCCAATGCACTTGAAGCTGCATCAATCGTTATATTCCCTACTCCGACCTCCATTGCCTCCCTCTCATCAATTTTGTAATACTTGGGCCTGTAATTTGGTTTGGAGTTAATTTTAAAATTTTAAAAATATATAAAAATATAATTTTAAAATTAATAAATTTTTATTCAATGTAAAATTAAGAAAAAAATAGGTTGATGATGAAATTAAAAATAATTTTAAGAAAAAGTGGTGAAAATTTGGATTCGCATGGTATTTTTTAAAAAATAAAAAATTATAGGTCAAAACGCAATTAAAAAAATTGCGCCACGTAGAACTGTCCAGTTAGCAGCCCTAACAAACCGGAGCACGTCGCGTCGCAGGACACGCTGACTCGGTGCCATGCAGAAGGCAATGCTGGCGATATGTGTGCCCTGCGATCGGACGATCCGGAAGCATTCCCGCGCGCATGGACGGTCCGGATTCGTTCCCTCCTCTGGTGCAAGCGAACGGTCACGATTAAATGCAATAAACAGTCTAGATTCGTTCTCTCTTTGAACGTGATCGTACGGTTAAGATCAAATTGCGATGAATGGTTTAGATTTATTTTCTTTTTAAACGCGATTAGACAGTCGAGATCAAATACAATGAATGGTTCAGATCAATGCAAGACAAGTATAAATATCTTACATTACACTGAACTCAAAACCTAGCCGCCAGCCACTCGTCGGAGAAGAAGAACCAGTTGCCAGAAAAGGGAGCCGATCGCCGCCTGCCGCTGCGCCAGAGCCACCTCCGACTGCCAAAAAAAGTAAAAATTCTTCTATCCACTCGGAATTTGATTTCAAGCACCCCCATGGCCAAATCAAAGCAAAAGGAATGGTGGATGAGACGAAATCAGCGGGCAATCCCAGCGGTGCTGCCATGGACAAAACTCAAAACTAGCTCCTATAAGCTCATTCTCGTTTCCTGTTTCATACGATTTTTTCACCATTGTGTTCACCATTCTATTTTCTACAGGTTGACGTAAAAAAAACACTCAGCCGCGAAGGTGAGCTGGTAGAGTCGCCGCACCGAAAAATTTTGTCCCAGGTCGATTTTCGTTTTTTGACTTTTTCGACCAACCAAGATCCTCTAACATTTTTCTCGCAATGATGGATATAAAATCGGCCAAAACTAGCAGAAAACGGCAAGATCGAGGCAAATCGCTACCGCGAGTGGCGATGCTGCCGTGCTGGAATTCTAAAATTAGATAGAAAAGGTTTTTAATACCGATTTTAGATTTTTTGGAGTATTTTAAGGTATGTAAAGTGTGTTTTAATCTCTGAAGAAAAATTCAGAAAACCTGGAGACTACCAGTAGGTGCAATAGAAATTTTGGTATTTCAGACACCGAATCGGGTAAGAATCTCTTACTTTATTCTCTGTTATGGGATTAAAGCTTAATAATCGATAATATGCTATTTTGTGTAATTTAGAAAATTTTGAGAATAATTACAGGTTATTAATGAAGTTGAAATTGGTTAATCCTTTATTTGTTGTCCTGTGTAACAGATTGTTGAGTTTACAGGTTTAAATATATGATGATATACTGCAATGGTTGAATAATTCAGTTGTACTTCCTTGATATATATATGTTGCTTGTTTTGCGTAATTTACAGTTGATTTGTGAAATTAAAAATTAATATGGAAACGAAAACTTATTTGGTCATGTGAATTAATGAATGACAGTCTTACTGGATATCCTAGGAGATGGTGGATAGACTGGAACCTTATTGTGAACGTTGCCTTATAGCAGACGGGGTATCGAGGAATAGTATTTTTGGTGCTTATACCGGATGGGGTATGGGGATGGTCGGTTAGTTAACAATATTGAATATTGGTTCACGCATAGTGGAACATTCTTATGGACCCCAAGGGATATCAGTAAGCAAATAAAAATAGAAGGTTATTGTTCTTATTCACTTGAATATGAGAATGAAATGCTATTTGGGCTATTGTCTCTATAAGTCGATTTTAGAAATCCCGCAATGGTAAATATATACAATAAATAGTTTTCTTTATAAAAATAAATTTACTTAAATTAAGAGCTCTATTGGTTATTTTATTATTTTTACCAGCCTTCAGTTTCTGTATCGGTGAGTACTGTGGTATTCTTAATAGGTTAGTATAGCTCACCCTTTTATTAACTATTTCAGATAAGGAAGACCATGATCCAGATCCCGATCAACAAGAAGGTTGTAAATAGTTTACCACTTGGATTCCCTTTAAAAGCTAGTGAAGGTCGTCCTAGAATGCTCAGCATACTGTCTTTTATTTATTTCTTTAATTTTTATTTGTTCTTTTAAAATAGTCATTCCCGTAACCCTATTAGGCATTCTAAATTATTATGTAAGGAATGTAAAACTCTAAACTCTATTATTTCGTTTTCGCACTTAATTTATGATCTTATTTCCTTTTAAGTTATGGGCCTTTACAGTTGGTATCAAAGTCGCATTCTTCGGAACCATTCCTTACACAAAGACTTAAAAACACCAAATACAAACTATTGTCCAACCCTTCTTTTTGAAAAATAAGTACAAAGATACGAGGAGATGAGGTCCCTTGCTGAACAAGGCAGCCCGAGACAGACCACTTTGAGAGGATGTCGATCGGCTCCTCGAGATTTTTGAGAGATTCATCTCTGCCTAGTAGGCCAAGGAAGAGAATAGGGAACTATCTGACCCTCCGCCACTTCCATAATATGAGCCACCCCTGTAACGAAAGAATCTAACACCGTCTCGATACAACCCTATTCCTTCGTCGTATCATTTGACACCGTCACAATACAATTCGGAGCCCACACCGTATCATCCGGCACCGTTATGGGGTCATCTGGTCCCTCCCTAGCAACATTTAGCCCCTCTTCCACAGGACTTGGTTTCACCATGATGGACATGATAGAGATTGATACGGGAGACCCTGATATATTTCTGAGAATGAACTGGTTAGCGACGTATCACACTACTGTAAATTGTTTCAATGAAAAAAATTGTATTTAAGCCTCCTAACAAAGAGTCATTTATAAGTTAATAAAAGTTTTGAATATTATTCCATCATAGCAATTTTTTTATTACATAGCGCTTTAACTCGGTTGTTTTCTCTATACTGGGAAAACTTAAGAAAAAAATTTGTATTCAAGAGATCCCAGTAGTCTGAGACTTCTCAAATATGTTTTTTGATGAACTTTCCAGACTATCAGTGGACAGAAAAGTTGAGTTCACCATAGACCTTCAGCCTGACACGCAACCTATCTTAGTTTTTCTTTACCGCATGAGTCGTGTTGAGATAAAAAAGTTAAGAAAACATATCAATAAATTGCATGACAGTAGGTTCATCCGATATAGTGTGTCCCGTTGGAGTGCTGGAGTCACATTTATAAGGAATGGGGATGAGATGTTACGGTTATGTATTGATTATAGGGGACTGAACAAGGTCACGATCAAGAACAAGTACCCCCTCCCCAAGATCGACGACCTTTTTGATCAGTTGCAGGGTGTCTAGATCTTCTCCAAAATAAACTTGCGTTCAGGTTACCATCAGGTAAAGATCAAGGCAGAAAACATTCTCAAAACAGCTTTTCGAATTAGGTACGGACACTATCAGTTTCTGGTCATGTCATTCGAACTAACCAATGCACATTCATCTTTATAGATTTGATGAACAGGGTTTTTAGACAATTCTTAGATCAGTTTGTCATTGTATTTATCGATGATATCCTGATCTACTCAAAAAGTAGAGAGGAACACACTCACAATCCGACTCAGGTTTTACAAGTTCTAAGAGAAATAAGTTATATGCAAAGTTGAGTAAGTATGAGTTCTGGCTCGAGCAAACTACCTTCTTAAGGAACATTATATCAAAGGACAGAGTATCGGTGAATTACAAAAAATTGAGGCAGTGCTTGGTTGGGAGAAATTAACCTCGTTCAAGAAGATTCGTAGCTTTCTAGGGATGATAGGTTATTACAACAAGTTTGTGGAAGAATTTTCTAGCCTAGATGCTCCTTTGACTTGGGTCACAAAAAAGAATGTCAAGTTTGAGAGGAATGAGAACTGTGAAAGGAGCTTTTCAGAACTAAAGAAGCGGTTGACTACTACACCTGTGTTGGCCTATCCGAGCGGAACAGGTGGATATATAGTTTATAGTGATGCCTCCTACCTGGGGTTGGGTTGTGTTTTGATGCAGTGTGAGAATGTCATAGCTTATGGGTCTAGATAGTTGAAGAATCATGAGAAAAACTACCTCACCCATGACTTAGAACGTGCCGCGATTATCCACGTCTTGACGACTTGGCGCCATTACTTGTATGGAGAGACTTTTTATATCTATACCGACCATAAAAGCTTGAAGCACATATTCACTTAAAAGGATCTCAACATGAGTCAGAGACGATAGATAGAACTCATCAAGGACTACGATTGCAACATCTTGTATCAACCAGGTAAGGAAAACATGGTAGGCGATGCACTCAGCAAAAAAAGTGTAGGTATATTAGCTAATCTAATGGTTTCAAAATATAGGGTAATAGGGGCTGCACAACAGGTACGACTTCAGGATCTGAAGAGAGTTACATGTTTGGCTCACCTGACTGTTCAACCTGAGTTGATCCAGAGAATAAAGGAAGTCCAATCCACCGATTGTACCATAGCAGCCTTCAAGAAAGATGCAGAACAGGGATAAATTTCATAATTTCAGGACAAAGTGTGTGTTCTATGTGATAGTGAGCTAAAAATGGACATCATGACAGAGGCTCATAGCTCAAAGTTTGTCATGCATCCTAGAAGTACTAAAATGTATCAAAGTATGTGACCCCAATTTTAGTAGAATGTTATGAAAAGAGAGGTGACCGACTTTATTTCCAAGTGTCTGGTGTGTCAGCAAGTCAAAACAGAGCATCAACGCCCAGACGAACTACTTCAGCCATTACCGATTTCGAAGTGGAAGTTGGAACACATCACAATGAATTTCGTGATAGGATTCCTAGGACACGTTTGGAACATGATGTCATTTGGATAATTGTTGACCAGCTTACCATGTTTTCTCACTTCTTTTCCATCAAGATGACTGACCCTTTGAACAAGTTAGTAAGAATGTATATCCGGAAGATAGTCAGGTTACATGAAGTGCCAGTGACAGTAGTATCCAATAAGGACCCTAGGTTTACTTCTCGGTTCTAGTCTAGTTTTCAGCAAATCATGGGAACGAGATTGTCTCTTAGTACCGCATTCTACCCTCAGACCGATGGACAATAAGAAAGGACGATCTGCACACTTGAGGATATGCTCTAAGCTTGTGTTCTTGACTTCAGAGGCCATTGAGATGATCATTTACCATTAATAGAATTCGCCTACGATAACAGCTACCAAGCAAATATTGGCATAGGTCCGTACGAGACATTATATGGCCACCCATGCAAATCACTGATCTGTTGAGAAGAGATGGATGATAGAAAGTTATTCGACCCAAATCTTGTGGAAGAGACTACAGCCAAAATAGTTAAGATCAAGAAGAATATCCAAAAAGCTTAGAGTAGACAAAAGAGCTATGCGGACACCTGGAATAGAGATTTGAAATTTGAAAAAGGTGATCTGATGTTCCTTAAAGTCACTTCTTTCAAAAAAATTAGTAGATTTGGCAAGAGGGAGAAACTAAATTTCCGATTTATTGGGCCATTTGAAATTTTAGACAGAATTGGTACCACCACCTACAGACTAGCACTACCTCCAGAATTATCAAGAGTCTATAATGTGTTTCATGTGTTCATGCTACGCAAGTACAATTCAGACTCCTTTCACTCTAGGAGAATCTGGTCTATGAGGAGATAACAGTGGGCATTGTGAACTGAAAGAGTAAAGTACTCCGCAATCAAAAAATTTCTTTTGTTAAGGTCCTATGGCAGAATCACACAGATAAAGAGGCCACATGGGAGCTAGAATCAGACTTTAGAGCCCAGTATCCCCAACTGTTTGATTGAGTAAGTGGGAGATAAATTTGAGAGATCAAATTTCTTTTAAGGGATGAGAGTTGTAATACTGGTGTCCGAAATTTAGTCCGAGATTAATTTTAAAATTTAAAAAAATATAAAAATATAATTTTAAAATTAATAAATTTTTATTTAATGTGAAATTAAGAAAAAAAATTGGTTTAGGATGAAATTGAAAATAATTTTGAAAAAAAAAAGTAAAAATTTAGGTTCGGATGATATTTTTGAAAAAAAATTGAAAACTGGGGGTCAAGATGTAATTAAAAAAATTGTGCCACCTAGGACCGCCCAGTTAGTAGCCCCAATGAAGTGGAGCACGACGCGTGGCAAGGTACGCTGACTCGGTGCCATGCGGGAGGCCACACTAGTGATCCATGTGCCCCACGATCGGACAGGCCAGAAGCATTCTCGCGCACGTGGACAATCAAGATCCTTTGCCTCCTCATGCATGATCGGACAGTCGCAATTAAATGTGATGAACGGTTTAGATTCGTTCCCTCTTTAAACACAATTGTACAGTCGAGATCAAATCACGATGAACAGTCCATATTCATTTTCTCTTTAAATGCAATCGGACGGTCGAGATCAAATGCGATAAACAATTCAGATTAACGCGAGACGAGCACAAATATCTCGCATCACATCGAACTCAAACCCTAGCTGCCAACCAGTCGTCGGAGAAGGGAGGCAACCGCCGCCTGCCGCCCACTGCTGCGTTGGAGCCACCTCCGATCGCCAAAAAGGTAAAAATTCTCCTATATGCTCATAATTTGATTCCAAGCACCCCTATGGTCAAATTAGAGCAAAAAAATTGACGGATGAGTAGGAAACCACGGGCAAAGCCTGGCGACGCCACCGTAGGCAAATCCCAAAATCGCCTCCGATAACCCCTTCCCGTTTTTTGTTTTATGGAATTTTTCTATCATTGTGTTCACCGTTCTATTTTCTACAAGTTGATCGAAGAAAAACATCCAGCCGCGAAAGTGAACCAGCGGAGCCACTGCACCAGAAATTCCCGCTGCTGGTAGGTTTTTATTTTTTGACTTTTTTTTTACTAACGAGACCCTCTAACGTGTTTTCTTGTGGGATGGGTATAAAATTGGCCGAAACTAGCCAAAACTGACCAAAAATGGCTTGGCTGAGGCAAACCACCACCGTGGGTGGCAGTGCCGTTGCCAGAGCACAACAATGCCGTAGTGCCAGAATTTTAAAATTGATTGAAAAAAGTTTTTAACACCGATTTTAGATTTTTTTAGAGTATTTTTAGGCACGTGAAGCATGTTTTAATCCCCGTAGGAAAATTCAGAAAACTTGAAGACCACCAGCAGCGCAGTAGAGAGTTTGGTATTTCAGACACCGATTCGAGTAAGAATCTCTCATCTTATTCTCTGTTATGGGATTAAAACTTAATAATCGATAATATGGTATTTTGTATAATTTAAAAAATTTTGAGAATAATTATATGTTACTAATGGAGCCAAAATTGGTTAGTCATTTATTTGTTGTCCTGTATAACTAATTATTGAATTTACAGTTTTAAATACATGATGATATATTGAAATAGTTGAATGATTCAGTTGTACTTCCTTGATATATATGTTGTTTGTCTTGTGTGATTTACAGTTGATTTGTGAAATTAAAAATTAATATACAAACGAAAAATTGTTTGGTCATGTGAATTAATAAATAACAGCCTTACTAGATATTTTAGGAGATAGTGGACGGACCGGGTACATAGAAAATACTATCGTGAACGTTGCCTCATACCGAGCGAGTTATCGAGGAATGATATTTTCGACGTTCATACCAAACAGGGTATGAGGACAGCCCGATTTATCCTCATACCGGACGGAGTATTTAGGGATGGTATTTTTAACGCTCATAGTGGACGGAGTATAGGTACGACCAATTAGTTAACAATGTTGAATATTAGTTCACACGTAGTGGAACACCCCTACGGGCCATCAAGAATACTAGTAGGTAAATAAAAAAGGAAGGTTATTATTCTTACTCAGTTAAATAAGAGATTGGAATGTTATTTGGGTTATTGTCTCTATAGATCTATTTTAGAAATCTCGCAATAGTAAATATATGCAATAAATAGTTTTCTTTATGATAAATGAATTTATTTAAATCAAGAGTTCCATTGGTTATTTTATAATTTTTACAAACCTTCAGTTTCTGTATCTGTGAACAGTGTGATATTCTTACTAGACTAGTATAGCTCACTCTTTTATTAATTATTTCAGATTAGGAGAATCAAGATCCAAATCCCGATCAACAAGAGGGTTGTGAATAATTCACCACCCGGACTCCTCTCAAAAGGTAGTGAATGTCATCATAGAATGCTCAACATACTGCCTTTTATTTATTTCTTTAATTTTTATTTGTTCTTTTAGAATGGTCATTCTCGTAACCCTATTAAGTATTCTAAATTATTGTGTAAGGAATGTAAAACTCTAAACTCTATTATTTCGCTTGCGCACTTAATTTATGACTTTATTTCCTTTTAAGTTTCAGGCATTTACAAATTTTCGATCTTTTTCTCTTAGATATACTCCCATATGAGTTCCATGCTGGATTCCCAACTATATAAGGCTCAAGAAACAATGGACTAGGTCTGCTCCATAGATGATTAAGGCATTGAGCTGTTGTTGGTCTCTTTTCGGGGACGAAATCAAGTAGGGGAATAAGAAAGTCAACCATATCATTTCCATGTTGCTCACTGAAATCATACTTCTTGATGTATTATATTTTTAACCTCTTTTTTACTTAAATTTAAAATAATTTTGAAATAATTTTGAGTTAAAAATAAATTAATTAGTAAAATTTTGATACAGATGATATTGACGAAGAAAAGAGAAAAGATTGTTGAAGATTAAAAAAGAAAAGAGAAAGAAGCCCAATAGAACCATGAAGTCTGGACCAGACCCGCAGCAAAACATCAAAGCCTAGCAACACTCAAAATGACATCGTTTTCTGTCTGGGAACCAGGCGCCAATATGCCGCCATTTTGAAGGGTTTAAAAAAAATTATATGACATCGTTTTCTGTCAAGGAACCAGGCACCAAAATGCCGCCATTTTGAAGGGTTTAAAAAAATTACATTGCAGAAAGAGAAACATATCGACTGGAAAGGAAAGAGAGGAGGCATGCGCAAGAAAACCCTACCTCCCACCACCTACAAAAAAGAGATTGGAACAAAAAAAAAAAAGAAAAGAAAAGGAAGAGAAAAATCAAATCTATAAAATGGAGAAAAAGAGAGATATTGAGAGAGAGAGAGAGAAAGCAGAAACTAGATCTGCAAATGCAGCAAGCACAAGCAGAAGGCTTGAGTGGGAACAGATTAGAAGCGGAAAGCCAAAGCTGCACGT
This sequence comes from Carica papaya, assembly GCF_054855325.1. Classification (NCBI taxonomy): domain Eukaryota; kingdom Viridiplantae; phylum Streptophyta; class Magnoliopsida; order Brassicales; family Caricaceae; genus Carica; species Carica papaya. The sequence goes on from NC_142310.1 coordinate 11,263,625, forward strand.
GGCAAACTGAGCGTAACAGAAGTAAATTTGCAAGCTCATTGGAGAAGAAGCAGAAACACAGAAAAGAGAGTTTGTTTGAGAGAGAAGCTAAGAAAAATAATAATCAAGTAATATTTATTTAAATTTTCAATTAGCGTATTCTTGGTTGAAAATTTTTAGGGTTTTCCTCTATGATGAATCCTGAATGTTAGTATTTTGAAATTTTTATAAATTTATTTATGAGTCTTTCGTAATTATATTTTTCTTAATTATATTTATTAATACTCATTCCACTATGTGTGACTGATTTTTCTTTACTAGAATAATTAACATAATTTAAATCAAAAGTAAATTTGTGATTTAATTTTTAGTCTTCTTCTACTTGCAATTTAGCAGTATTAAACTTAATTAGGTTGTGAGAATTGACCAGCTTATAACTTTATTTGTGATTGATGGTTTAGAGTAATAGAAGTAAAATTCTATCAATCATATATATGCTGTTAAACGTTAATTAGACTTTAATGAGAGCAATATAGTCGAGTTAAAGTGCAAAATTTGAATTATCATATATTTAATTGAATCAAAATAATAGTTATTGTAAAATATTAGTAGTTATTAATTAATAGACCTAGGAAATACTGGGAGAGAAACTAAAAATACATTAAAATAGTTCGACCATTGCAAACTTGATCAAATCAATTGCGAAATTAAAATTTGAATATACTCAAGATTCAGATGAAATCAATTATTCTAGTAGTTCTCCGTTAATAGTTTTCCTAATTTTAAATTATTTTGCTTTGATGAAGTGTTTTAATTTTTTATAAAAAAATTAATTTCTATTTCTAGATAATATTAAAATTTTCTCAATTTTGGTACTTGATACACAATTTTTATAAGTCGATACTCTACTAATCATTTTATTACTTAAACGATTTTCTGTACTTGCGAATTTGCTCATCATGGGTTGCCTAAGTAGTTGTTAGTTCAAACTTTTTACAACAAATTGAGTCAATACACCAAGATCACAATCGATGAAGTTGTTGGTGGTGTTTTGATAGGGAAGTCTGCGGATGATGCTTATAAGCTCTTAGAAGAGATGGTCATGAATAACTATCAATAGCTAACAAAAAGACTTCAACCTAAATATGCTAAATTATATGGTTCTTAATATGAAAATTGATTCTTTATTTAAAAAAATTAATTAAAAGAGTGTTAAAGGTTTTAATTATCATGTGTAGGATTTGTTTGAAGATCATTTTCAAAGACATGAGGTGAAACAAGTGAGTTTTGTAGCTGGGCAAAATAGGCCACCGTACAATCCACACTCCAATACATACAATCGTAGAATGAGAAATCATCCAAAATTTTCATGAAAGAATCAATAGAATGTGGTTGGGCCTTCCCCAGGATTTCAGCCTCAAGGAAAGAAACCCTCACTTGAAGATATGATTATAGCCATGCATAAGAACACAACAGAGTTTGCAACGAAGACTGAAACAACCATTCAAAATCAACAATTGATGTTGCAAAACCAGCAAACATCGATGAAGAACCTAAAAATCCAAATGAGGTAGTTGGCAAGCATGATCAATGGGAGAGCTCTAGGTACCTTACCGAGTAATATTGGGATAAATCCAAAAGAAAATGTCATGACAATCACTTTGAAAAGCGGGAAATAATTGGCAGATGCAAGAATGGATGAAGGAACCAAAGAGAAAAATGTTAAAAACAGAGAAGGTGGAACAAGAAGGGAAAAGAAGCAAGTTATGCTCAAGCCAATGTGCCACCCGTTCCATTTTCATAATGCTTTAAAAAACATGATAAAGATAAGGGCTTCCTTAAATTTATTGTTATATTTAAGAAACTTCACATTAATATTCCTTTTGCATTCACTCTTACTCAAATGCCAAAGTATGCGAAATTTCTTAAGGAGATATAACAAAGATGAGGAGTTTAAAAGATTACGAGACTATTATGCTCACGAAGAGTGCAGTGGCATCATTTGGAATAAGCTACCACCTAAAGTGAAAAATCTAGAGAGTTTTACTATACCATCTAACACTGGAAATTCTTATTTTAAAAATGTTCTTTGTGATCTTAGTATTAATATTAATTTAATGCTTTATTATGTATTTAAAAATGTATGTATTGGCGAGATGAAGTCCACAACAATGTCATTGTAACTAACGAATAGATTGGTGAGATATCCCTTAGGAATAGTAGAGGATGTGTTGATAAAGGTAGAGAACTTCATATTCCTTATCGACTTCGTAGTTCTAGACATAAAAGTTGATATAGAAGTTCTATTTATACTTGAGAGACCCTTTCTCACAACAGGTAAAGCATTAATTAATGTACAGTATGGTAAGCCATAATTGCAAGTTAGGACAGACAAGTAATTTTTACCATTTTTCATGCCTCAAAATTTTCTTTGGACATTGATGAATGCTTTAATACTAATATACTTTTTGAACACGTGTCTAGAAGGCTCACCAAGCTAGAAAAAGACTTTGATGTCATGGAAGCAGCCAAATTAAATGAAGAGGATGATCAAGAAGAGGACAAGGCAAGACAAGAAAAATTGAGAAAAGATGTGCATATTTGGAAGGAGATTTTGAAACGTCTAAATCCACCGTAACTCCACTTAAGCCATTTGCTGTAAAGTCGAGCTAATAACTATATGTAACGGCCCCGGAAAATATTAAAAAAGAAATGAGTATTTAAATATATCGAATGCGGAAGCAAGATCAAAATTTCAGTTAACATCCCTTACACGAAAAAAACCCAAAAAAACGTACTTAAAATATAAAAGGTTAAACTAACTAAGAAAGAAAACTCGAAAATAAACTATGCGTATGACTACAGAGTCTCTAGGCATCCCCTTCGTCGTCCTCCTGCGGAACGGGCTCGGGAACCATGTCTTCCTGATCTGAAATGGTTAATTAAGGAGTGAGCTACACTAGTCCAGTAAGAACATCACGATATCTCACCGTCACGGAGATAAAGGTGGATAGAAAACCACAAAAAGACCAATGGAGCATAATTTACAATAAACTCGTTTATTAACATGAAAACCTTTACCATCCACTTACCTCAGTGGAATTTATGAAAACAATATAAGAAAAATAATAACATTATCACAATCATGGAATAATATAAGCTGTAAAACATAGCACTTATCACGCCTTTTGTAATTCAATCATTATACAACATATCCTTTTCTCATTTACCAGCCTACTAGTATCCATGGGGGTCCCTAGGGGTCCCGCTACCCGTTAACCTTTAACATTCATAATCAGTTTCCAGGGCCGTCCCCATACCCCGTCCGGTATGGGCGCCAAAACCATAAACCTCAATACTCCGTCCGGTATGAGGGTGAAACGGGCCGTCTCCATACCCCGTCCGGTATGGGCGCCAAAACCATAAGATCTCCATACCCCGTCCGGCATGTGAGACCACAATCCCGGTAGGGTTCCCTACGGACCCGGTCCGTCCACCATCTCCCAGGATATCTAGTCAGGCTGACCCCATCATACAATTATCAGTCTACACAATGTTTCATTTCCCTTTTCCTCAATAAGCATCATCAATTCACATTTAAACAAGCAAATCGTAATTCATGCCGAACAGACAACATACAGTATCAGTTCTTCAGTCATTCAACCCATAATTAATAAAACAGTAATATATGCATTCGAAACTATAAAATGAACACATCAAACCCCATAATGCATTTAAAGCTGTAAAACAGTGTAAAACAGGCCAAATAACAGTAAATCATCAATCACACTAGACTCGGGCTCCATTAGCAACCTTAAGCAATTTCACACATGCGTTAATTCAAGAAATACCGTTTTATCATTTTGAACTTTAATACCGTGATAGGAAATAGGGTGAGGGGTCCTTACTTGTTTTCGGGATCCGAATACGATTCACAGTGCGCCTGCAGGCTGTCCCTAATTTTCCCTGAATTTTTCCCGGGGAACTGAAACACGCTAACAGTACCTGCACGTGTTCCAAAAAAAATCCAAATTAGGCCCAGGGCCTCTTTCGGCCCAAATCGCAACTCCGGCACGGCGGCTCCGCCGTGCTCCGGCGACGGCGCCGCCGCTGGCGGCGGCGAGTCGCCTCGGGTTGGCTGTTTTCGGCCGTTTTCGGCCGAATTCGGCCACACTCGCATCGGTCCTTGTCAGAAAACAACCCTAGGGCCCTCGGGGGGCCAAAAAATCACGAAAAAGCGGAGCTTACCGGTGGCGGCGCTCTCGGGTACGGCGACCCTCCGGCGAGGTTCGTGTTTTGGTGATTTGGCTTCGGTCAACCTGTAGAGAAAAGAATGGTGATCACGGTGATATAAAAATTGCATCGAACGGAGGCCGGGAAGGGCCTCGTCGGAGGCAAAAACCGAGAGGGGGCGCGGCGGCGCCGCTGGGCTTCGGCTGCGTATTCCGGCCGTTTGGCCGGGATTTCGGCTTCGATTTGGCCATAGGAGGAATCAGTGGGGAAAAACGAGTCGGGGGTATGAAATTTACCTCGATCGGCGGTCGGAAATTTCCCCGGTGCGGCGGCGAGTGGCGGCGGGTGGCGGCGGTCGGCCTCTGGTTCGTCTTCTCCGGCGAGCGGCTGGCGGCTAGGGTTTGTGGTCTGGTGTGGGGGTTCTATTTATAACCCCTTGCCTTTTGATCACAGCCGTTCATTTCATTTTAATCTGGGCCGTTCGTTTTTGATTGAATCTGGGCCGTCCGTGCGTTTGAATCTGGGCCGTCCGATCGCGCGATTGATCTGGGCCGTCGGATCGCACCCACGCGGATCGCCAACGTGGCTCCTTTTGGAGTGACGCGATCTTGCCACGTGGCAGGCCCCGGTTGGCCGGGACTGCTGACCGGGCCTGCTGACGTGGCTGCTGACGTGGCCCCCCCCCCCTCCCCCCCCTTTTTTTTTTTTTTTTTTTTTTTTTTTTTTTTTTTCCTCCTCCTTTCCGGGTGCTACACTATAAACGAAGCACTGATTGAAAGACAACTTAAGATAGATGAGATTAGATAGATAAGTACAACTTTTTATTTTAATATTTATTTTGTCCATTTGATATAATCTTATAATTTTTTTACTCATTATTTGTATCTTTATTTATTTATTATATATATTTTTTTTTTCTTTGTATTTGTCCCTCTTAATTTATAATTGTGTTGTTAATACCTGTGGATTCTTAATTAAAGTTCAACTAATAAACTCTTCATGAGGATGATATTTGCTTTGTATGAGAATAACTCTCAGTGCACAATTCTAATGATCATTTTTGGAGCAGGCTACGTGAACACCATGCAAGGGGAGTATTTCGTTTCACTATTTTTTTTTTTATTTTTTTGGATAGAATGTGTTAATAAACAATGAGGACACTATTCATAAAAAATTTGGGGGTTTTGGAATTTAGAGTAAAATATGCCTTTTTTATTTTATTTTTTTAAGTTTATTTTTTCTTTTCTATACACTAAAAGACTAAGTTTTTCACTATAAATAATTAGTAAAACATGATGGAATTGAGATCTTGTCATGACTAAAATTGTAGTTACTTTAAAAAAAAATGGGAGACAGTTTGTAAATAATAATTAGAATAATTAGCGATTATTTAATTTAACTTAATGACAATTGTATAGGAACTTAATTTAGACATTACACTTGTGATATAAAAGATGAGAGTTTGATATTTACCTTTTAAGCTAGCCCTAAATTAAAGTTTGAATAAATAAAACAAATCAACTAACATGTAACAGGTGAGATGAAGCTAAAACTCACTCATTTGGAATAATAATAATAATAATAATAATAATAACAACAACAATAATAATAATAATAAGCACTTCAAGAGAAAAAGTGATATGGAGCATAAAATGCACTCGTTAGCAAAAATATGTTTAGAGTAAAAATTTGAGATGAAGCGTGTGTATATATATATATATATAGTAAATAAATTGTGACAAAAACATATATATATATATATAGTAAATAGGATTAAGTTCAATACATTGGTTGAATTAGTAAAGAGATAAAGTTAAACAAAACATAATTTATAAATTAAGGATAGAAACTTAGAAATAGAATTTATGTGTTGAAATTATGCGAATTTTATTGAGGGGTATAAAAACTCATAGTCTATTTATATTTTACAACATTCATTTTGAATTTTTAACTGACTAACGATTGTAAACAAAAAAAATAGAATTTCAATACTATCAAAATGAATAAATGAATATAGTTGAAAAATTTACTTTTAAGTGTTTCTTTTTAGTATTTTGCTTGAGGACAAACAAAAATTTATGTTTATGGATATTTGATATGTTGTACTTTTATAATATTTTTAATATATTTTTTATTTAATTTTAAAATAATTTTGAGTTAAAAATAAATTAATTAGTAAAATTGGGATGTAGGTGATATTGAAAAGAGAAAAAAAAAATGGTTGAAGATTGAAGATTGAAGAAGAAAAGAGAAAGAAAAGAAGTCCAACAGACTCGTCAAGTCCAGCCCAGACCCGTAATAAAACCTCAAAGCCTAACAACACTCAGAATGACATCGTTTTGAGTCTAGGACTAGGCACCGAAACGGCGTCGTTTTGAAGAGTTTAAAAAAAAAAATTAGAAAGCAAAAAGAGAAAAAGATCGACCGGAAGGGAAAGAGGAGGAGGCGTGTGCAAGAAAACCCTACCTCCCGCCCGCATACAAAAGGGAGATTGGAATAAAAATAAATAAAAAAAGGAAGAGAAAAATCAAATATGTAAAATAAAGAAAAAGAGAAACATAGAGAGAGAAAGCAGTCGCAGCATAACATAAGTAGAAGGCGGGAACCTCAAAACCATACGTGGCGAATTGAGCATAACATAAGCAGAATCGCGAGCTGATTGGAGAAGAAGTATAACAAAGAGTTTGGTTGAGAGAGAAGCTTAGAGAAATAATAACGAAGTAATATTTATTTAAATTTTTAATTAGTATATTGTTGGGTGAAAGTTTTTAGAGTTTTTTTTTTTTTTTTAATGATTGAAATTTGAATACTAGTGTTTAAAAATTTTTATAATTTATTTTTGATTGTTACGTGATTATAATTTTTTTCAATTATATTTGTTATTACTTATTTCATTATGTGCACGTGATTTTTCCTCGCTAGAGTAATTAGCATAGTCTGAATTAAAGATAAATTTGTGATTTAATTTTTAACTTTCTTCTGTTTGTAATTTAGCAATACTGAATTTAATTAGATTCTGAGGATTGACCAACTCATAACTTTATTTGTGATTGATGATTTTAGAGTAATAGGAGTAAAATTCTATCAATTAGATATATACCGTTAAACATTAATTAGACTTGAATAAGAGTGATATAGTCGAGTTAATGCGCAGAAATTAAATTATCACAGAGAATACTGGGAAGGAAAATAAAAGTACTTTAGAATAGAATAGTTCGATCACTGAAAACTCGATTAAATCGATTGTGAAATTAAAATTAAATATACCTAATATTCATATGAAATTAATTACTCAGGTGTTTCTCCGTTAATAAAAAATTTTAATTTTAATTTTTAAATAATATTAAAATTTTTTATAATTTTAATACTTGATATGCAATTCATGTGAGACGATACTTTACTCATTAATTTATTACTTGAACGATTTCGTACATTTACGAATTCGTTCATCACTTTTCCATAAGAAAGTTATTAAGATGCTAAAAGCGCAACGAATGTGCATCAGATTCCCATATTCATTGAAGAAATTCCGAGAATGCAGTCTGCAGAAAATATTTGTTAATACTTGAATAAAGAATAAAAGAAATACAAGTAATATTTTCAAGTTTGGTTCCTGCATAATAGTTAAGATTGTTGCTGAAATTTTTGCTTATAAAATAACAATTGAATATAAAATCTCAAGCGAGATGCATGAGATATTTCTACCTTGCGTGGCATCATTCGAAGAAGCTTCATCATCAATGCCGAGTGATCCTAAAAGATAAAATTTGAAAGTTAATGACATGGGGGGGGGGGAGGGGGGGGAATAATAATAAATAAATACAAGGAGAACCAAGAAACAATGTGAAAGTTTGCATGCGAATGCACGACTTGCTGAAAAAGAAACATCTTTCAGAACTTGGAAAATCAGGATACAGCATCCTCAATCTATTTTTCTGCGTGAATAACTGATTCAAGTTACCCTTTCAAAAATTCTTTGCTGTCAATTTTCATTTCAGCCCTTTATAGATGGAGAAACAGCTTTCTGTGTATATTTGTTTAGTTCTATCCAACCGAAACCATCAATCTTTAGAATTACATCTTCAAGGCAGTGATGCAAACATGCTCCTAACTAAATGCAAGTTCAGGAACGACGAATATGGAAAGACAGCAATCCTCCATTTAGTATAATTTTTCTTTTTTTTTAGCATCCACAGACTTAGAAGATTGTATCTCTCAACTTGGGCCAAGACCAGGTCAGACTCTCCCTTCCCCTGCTTCTTTTCCTCAGTTAAACAAAAACATTTTCTGTACAGAGAAACCTAAGCAAAAACTTAAAAGTTAAATGTTGAAGAGTTAGTCTTTGTTGTGGAAATAAGAACTCAACAACACCTTGTACATTTTCCCGTGTCGCAATTTCATCTCTGAAAAGTCAGAAAAGATTCTGGATCAAATGAAAAGAGCTTTCATAATTGTCATAAAAACTTCTACAAATTTAAAGAGCACCATCATATGAGAAAAATAAACTAAAATGAACCTTTAAAAAGAAAAGTATCACTAGCTAATCAAGTTCTTTAACCTATGTATTTTTTAAAACTAAGTTCTTAAACCTGTGACTCGGAATAAAGCAACATACAGAACTAAGATGTTAAAATGAACAATACTTTTAAGACCAACTTTGACATTTCCATAATCTAAATGTCACCCTAGAACACAACCATTTATATGTAAGTCCCTTGTTGAATTGAATGGAGGAATACATATCAACTTGTCTATATAGTTCTTTATAACATCTAAGTGAATATAAAATTTTCAGACCTTCTCTATATGAAAGAAATTTGTGTTATACCTCCATTCACTCATATGGGTTAAGAAAATTTGGAGGCAAGTGGTAGCAAAATTTGACTGCATTTGCATCTTAACAGTGAAACACCTATACTGTTAGCAAGTGTTGAATGACGCTCTTATGTTTTTGCACTAATTTTGGTTTAGGAATGCTCTTTGAACTTCAGAATGTATTTAGCAATCCATACTCCTGTAAAATTTTGTTTCTTTAAATTAGGGCATATGAGAATCATTTCCAAGATATATTAATATGAGATATTGTAAAAAAAAAAAATTCTACTGTCAAAAACATATTAATGGCTGGAAAGAAGACGACACCACCAGTTTATTTCGTGGAATCATTTAGTTTAAGGGTAAATCTTGAATTCAAAGATAGGATCAAATGATAACTTAGTCAACACATTTCTCTTCTACTCTTGTTGATCCAATCAACTCTCGTAAAGCTTTAATTTTAATTCTTAATTCAAAGAAAAAAAATTACCATATAAAACATACAATTCTAAGATAATTTTTCAATTTCAAGAACCATTTCTTTGAACATTTGTTCGAACAAACCTATATTTACAAAAATTATCATGTATGGGGGGGAAATGAAGTCAAAATAAAAGAAGATATATATTATTACGAACCATCACTCAGCGCTTCTATAAAACCAAAGAGATGAGAGATTTTCTCTCCTTCCAATCTGGACTTAAAATTAGAAAGATGAAAAGTTACATACTGAGGCTTGTTGCTTTCTTTTTAACCAGAGTTCCAATAGTGCACTCTTAAGATCACTAATGAGAGACTGAATTCTAATTTTAAAAATGAAGAATCTGAAAATACTTTAACAACTAAAATTAATAAAAAAAAAATTTTAAGAAATTATTATGATCAATAACCACGATGACTCTAATAATTAAGAGTAGAGAGGAAAAAGAAGCAATTAGTGGAAAATGAACACATTTGAAAATATTATTTTTACAATTTCATGGAAACTTACATTAAATAAATATTATATTTTTTAAAATATTAATGCTAATATACTAAACACTAAGCTCTAAACCTAAGGTACTACTACTTCATTAATTTGTGGAATCCCCAAATTGTTTCCCACGCTCAAGCTACACCTTGAGATTACTGAAAAAGCGGAGCTGACGGACGCTGAGATTGACTGGAATATATGTATGTGCGTGTGTGTGTGTGTTTGTGTGTACGCGAGCGTATATATATTTAAAACAAAAACAATCCTCTTTTTCACTTCTTCTGCTGTAGCTTTGCATATTAAAATCCACAAATCAAACTGAAATTGAAGTAAAATTTTTGTACTCATTTCATAATCAATGTGTCTTTTTAAAAAATCCTTACTGCTTGCAGAGATGAAACCCAAAAACAAAACAAGGCAATATCTTCCTCCTGTTACTTCCCCAATTGCTGCGCCAATAAATGACCACCTAGAAGGGAATCCACCTCACAAGACACTAAACTGTGATCAAGTCAGCAATAGAACATAACGTTCTTCACATTGTCTTTGATGGAAGGTAATGGCGTGATCGCCCTCCTCCCTCCACTTGCAGATTCACTATCCGACTCCATCGTTTCTTCTAAATAATACCGAGCTCGAAAAGCAGCTAGATGCGCATAATAAGCAGGAGGCACTGCAAATGGACAGACAGATTAATATACTGCTGAAATAATGATATGGTGTATAATGAAGACATAAGTAATTTATAAAGAGGATGAGTGCCTAACCAATTGAAACAGCCCGTGTGCACCTTGCATAGCTGGAAAGGTTTCAAGAACAATTGTTAATGCAAAAAAAGGGAAAAAAAACTTAAATTTTCAAATGATCAGGGCAACGAAAAATTACGTGTAACACAAATTATTAGTGAGCACTTGCAATGCATCAGCAGTGAATTTGTTCTCATCCCACAGAACATGGTAGTGCACAGGACGACTAGTGCCCTATAAGGTCATGAAAACAAAAACTCCTAGTTATTCATTGGTGAAACAAAAATATCAATAAAAGGTATAAGAATGTCAAAGAAGCTTTGCTTCTTAGGTTTTTTGCTTGAACAAAATAACCCAGGTTCACCTGAATTCCAGCATGGCTATTCAGATAAAAATCGAATTCTCTGGGATGGCAAATCTTGGTGTCAACCACGGTACCTTGTAAACAAACACATCAAATTTAGTAACCAAGGAAAGAACAAAAGAAAACCATAAATAAAGTACGTTGAGAAAAGAAGAAGAAAGAAAAGCCAAACTTTAGACCTGGTAGAATATTGCCACTCTTGTCTGTCAGGTTGTGCCTTGTGTGGTCAGCAGGGAAAAGACGTGTATGATGCCTTTTCTGCACCACAATAAATGTAACTGGCGGAAGATATCCTTCCTCCAGGGAGGCACAAGCCTGCAAGGGAAATAAGTAGAACTTCAAACATGAACAAAACTGATATGATGGCTTATTCCATAACAAGCAGCAAATTAATACATTCCCATGACACACTTCCTAAAACCTTTTAAACATATTTCAACATTTGAGGAACAAAATGTAGAGCATCAGATTAATCACAAGACTTTCAGAAAAACATATTCATTTGACATGCTTTGAGAATTTAACGTTATCATAATACCTTTCGAATTGCATCCAGTTCATATAACAGAACTTGATTGAACTGTCCTTCACTGACCCCATCTCTGCACCAACAAAGTAACAGTATCAACACCACATAACAATTTTCTGAATCATCACAAACACTTTACCTGTAGAAAATAATCCTATGAGGTTTCTGCCCGGTTGATTTTCTGAATGCAATAAACAATTCCCTACAAAGCTAAAGGATCAGTAAACAAACACAACTTAATTGAGATACTAATAACATAATAGTAACTTCCTCACCTGATCATTCCTGCATGGACACGACCTCTTTCAGGATCCTGAATTATTTTATAAAGATCTTGTATAATTTCTTCTCGGTGTGACTGAGCAGATACAATTCCTCGATACTTGGTTGCTTCAGGCCAGTCCATGGAAGCCACCACCTGTGCAGTTCAAAATTTTAATACAAAGAAATGAGGAAGCTGAGAATGAGATATAGGAAACAGCCAACAAGTTAACTTACTGCTGCTATTGAAGGAAAAGAATCATTGCCAGGTTGTGGGTGGGTCACATCAGCTCCAAGAATGATGGTAGGACGATCAGTAAGAAAAGGAATTCTTCCCTCAATAGCATCATCTAATACAGTGTTTCGTCCCCCAGCCTAACAATTGGTAAGCCCCAAGTTAGATCAACAAACAAGATGACAGTAACACAACCAGAGAGAACTATACCACAAACCTTCACATTTATCTTGAGAGCGATATTTTCAAAGTATTGCTTGCTGAGTTTCTTTGCTTGTCCAGGTTGACAGCATTGTGAGACAATTCCTAATTCTGTTTCACACACTCTTTTAATTTTTCCTGAAAACAACCAAATTTTTCAGATAAGGAAGATATAATTTCAATTGAATCTATGTTATTTTGCTTACCATATGAGTCAGTCACATCGGGTAAAATTACAATCAATAACTGAAGTTGTTTCCCCTTCATGTTTTGAAGTTTTTCCATCGATTGATTGTAAATGTCCACAAGAACCCTCTCAATCTCAGTTGGTTTATATGAGCATATAGGAAGTAGTGGGTTTGGGTTGAATTCCTTGAAAAAATTTGAGGAAAACAAAGAATCATTCTAGATACTAGATTATGAACCACACAGAAATTTTGTAGATGGGAAAGATGGGAGCCATACCATTCCCTTGCTGTTACACATTTCAATCAATTGTCTACAGAATTGGAAGGGCAAATTTCTATCCACCTGTTCAGAGAAGTTCACACATGTCCAGAACTCAACCCTCCCACCATTGACCATTTTCTGCAACCAACATGACATTAAACCATTTCAGTAGTCAAACAAGGCCGCTGAACTTAACCAACATAGATCAGAATGGAGTAAGAAAGCCTTTTGTTTCATGCTATTTCCTATTTATATTTGGTTTTTGGACAGGACCACAATGCTTTAACAACTGAAGATCTAGAATGTTCATAACATTATTTAACTAGTTTGTCAAAAAACAACTGATGCTAAACCATGCCATAAGATTTGCACATATCCATCAGTAAGACAATCAAAAAACCATTAATTTTACCTTGTTAATCATATTCCATTGACCTAAACGGGGATCAACCCTTGACTGGACCCCAGTATCGTGATATTTCAGCTGCAGCAATCAACATTGAGATAATATTTAATTATGGAGATGCATAACAACCCTAGTAGTCACAAAAGTAACAATAACTACCGTTGGTGAGCGCAGAACTCGAGCTTCAACCTTAGCAAGTTCCCGTCCCACATGAATTCCAAACTCAGTCGTTACAAGCGCATCACTGAACTTAACTGATTGAGCAATCTTAGTTCAATCCAAAAACACAATTTTAGCTGAATTACATAGTAAATGAGAAGGTAATCGTCAAAACCATAACAATCAACCATATTGGCAAACTTTTGAACAAGCATATACCTCTTTAATATTATCTTCTCGTTGATTAGGACGCCGACAGGTTGCTCTTAACAGGTTAGTTATCTGTCTAGCGTTTAACTTCTTTGTATATCTCTGTCTATCAGCAATTTGGCAAACCTAAAATAAAGGAAAACCGATGTAAAGAGAGAATGAGAAAAAAATTCAGATGATAAATTTTGTCTCAATAGGAAAACCTCCATAGGCAGAAATGCAGGACTTGATACACTTCCAGCTTGAATTGCAGGCAAAGAAGTAAATTTGAGCTTAGTTTTGTATTTTTCATAAAAATATTGGACCACGGACATATTTGGCCTCTCTTCATCAAGATAAAACCTAGAAAAAAGCAAGAAAAAAAATGTCAATAAAAATCCTAGAAAAAGAAAAAGGATTTAGAAGTAAAACCAATAAAGAAAATCATTTAAACCATGTTTTTAAGTATAAAGAACTAAAGTAACAATGCTCTTAAGTAGAGCATATATTAACCAGGACAAGCATATTTTGAAGCTTGTACGTCTTCTTAAAACCCTCTCAATTAAACAAGAGTTAGAAAACTGACTCAAGGACTCCAACTAAACCAGCACCTTGACTTTTACATAACTAAGGTAAAACAATTATCTGAACAGCAGACTCAACAATTTTAAGTAACAATTAACAAATGAAAAGAAGCAAAGCTAAAGATTTCTACCATGCACCCAACTTAAGTAAAAATTATCTGAACAGCAGACTCATCTTTCTGTATTGTCTTCTCACCTCATTCTAATTCTTTCTTAACTAAGTCATAATCAAGAGCTCATTTCAAAATATCTTGACACTTCCACTTCTTTCATTTCATTCTTCACAGATTTTTTCACGAGCTTTTAGCTTCATAATTCTAGAGGTTAAAGACTTGTATCTTGATGGGGAAACAAATGAGTAAAACTAGAATATCCTCAGACTTCTTTGATTTCACTTTTCACATACTTTTATTAGGGTTTAAAGAGAGAGAATATTCAATTAAAAATGTGCCTATAAGGATATTGGTTTTTAAATTGCACATTAAATCAAGGTAACTTTGAAATAGAATATGTAGTTGAGCTTAAAAAAGCCAATGGCTTATAAGTGAAAAAAGAAAAGCTACTCTAAAGCTCTTCTTTTCAAACTCAAGCACCATTGCCTTATAACCTTGTTTAACCAAAAGATGTCCTACCAAATACCCGAATGAGATACATGCTCTAACTGATTAAATGCACACATAAATCAAGAAGTAGAACATAGAAACAACTTACGTTAGTTCGCTTAATGGCTGATCTGATATGCCAAAAATTTTATAAGCCCTAGGATATCGGCCACAGGTAAGTGATACCTTTAACAATTTCAAGGCCCTTCTGACCTGGAAGTTACAACAAAGAGAAAAAAAATATAGTTAAAAATTTGAAAAAATAATTTCTATCATTATTGTGTTCTGAGAAACAATTTATCAAATAAATTGCCAGAACTTTGAGTAAAATTATCAAGGTGAAAGGAGTCAATAGTCTGTTTGTACACAAGACACAATATATATTCATAAAGACAGTAGCAAATGCAGTACAGGACACCTATAATTGTACTTCATTTTAAGTAAGCCAAATATTCAGGAACTCATTGTAAAGCCCCTCCACCCAAAAAGGAAATTTAAAACTAAAAATTAACATAAGAAAGAATCTGGTTAACATAAACAGAAGGTAAAAGACCAAATTATCACTTTGTTTGGATGTTCTTCGAAAGTTACTTTTTTTGTAAACCTGAGGCTTGCTTATGACAAATTGGGGTTTAAAGATGCAACATAAATTACTTTTTCTAAAATTTCTTATTTTTGCTAAAAAAAGGATAGAGAATGCAAAACACATAAAAAAGAGCTAATGCTAGATTAACTGAGTTCAAGCAGTATCACAGTAATCAAGGTGGAGAGGCATGCAGAGATCTTCAATCCAAACATCCGTCCAGAATCCAATTCTCTCCTCATTACCAATTCTCCATTTGATACATTCCCAAAATTTATCCCCTTCCCATGTATATCTTTTTCTACAATCGTTTTTCATACGATCTAACCAAAACTCCGGAGTACCTCCTTCTATCCATCATACCAAATTTTGCCTCTATAACCCTTTTCCATATCATACCCCTTTCATTTATAAATCGCTATACCTACTTCCCTCAAAGTGTCTGATTCATCTCAACTACAGATCTCAAACCCAATCCTCTTGAGTTAACCAACTTTTAATCATCTCTCATCCAACAAGTGGTATTTCCTTGTCCTCTTTGAGTCACCCCAGAAAAATATACACTGAATTGCTTACAGTTTCTTAACAACATTCACTGGGATTATTAAAAGGGAGATGTAGCCATACAAGAAGATTGGTGAACGTGCTTTTAGTAAGTGTTAGGCGTCCTCCTTTATATAGTAAATTCCTCTTCCACCCTACAAATCTCCTCTCAAATCTTGTCACTACAGAGTCCCACGTTCTAACATCTTTGTAACTAACATCCAACGACATACCCAATTATTTGATTGGTAGTTCCACTACCTTCCACCGCAAGACCTTTGCAAATATAGTAATATTGCTCCCATTTCCCAATCTCACCAGTACGGATTGAAAAGGTAGATGTTAAGACCAGACACTGCTTGATAACATAGCAGGACAAATTTTAGGTTTAGTAGTACACTTTCTTCTGACTTATAAAATATCAATGTGTTATTTACGTAAAATAGATGTGTTTCTTTCTCAGAGAACTCACATTTCCCCACCTTGAGACCTCTAAACAAACCAAACTCCCTAAATTTAAGGAAAAAGAAGACAGAAAACCTTTTTAAAATTTATTGAATTTTACACTCTGACAAATAAACATTTTAAAACATGAACACATTTAGTTTTATTTAAAAAATTTAAGATAGGCATAGGCATGACTAAAACATGTGAATATAGGCAATACCTTCAACAACATATCACGGAAGACATGTTACCAAATATTATGCTCATTTTTGACATTAAGTGTTTAGTTGCAATAAATCAAAGAAGCATTTCTCTCAATACAACCAAATGGATGGATACTAGAATAGACCTGGCTCATCCACTGTTATGGGCAGACCTGTCCAAGCCCAAACTTAAGAAAAGCATTACAAATCTCAGTCCAGCCTGTTGGATCTTAGCCCATTTTTGTAACTTTTTTTAAATAATTTATTAATATTTGATTATTTGTTAGTTTTTGCTGATAGGGCCTGATATCCCCAGACTAAATCCCCATCACAACGGACTGGTCAATTGACTTAATTGACCAGGCCCAGTTCATGCATGCTGAGGAGGAGATGGATCATTGGGTAATATATACGATAACTATATCAGTAATTCACGTCTACAAAATATTAAAATATAAGTAGGGACTTACAAACGTCTATGCCATGAGCCACTACATGTTAAAATGGTAAATGATACCTTCACCCGATCCTGATCAGACAATGGCCTCGAAAGGTCTCTGATTTTCAAATTCTCTTTTAAAAAATCAGTCACCAGAATTGGCTGATAGAATGCCGTGGCAGACAAATCTGCAAGATAGAAATTAAATATTTCAAGCGACTGTTAGCACAAAATTTACAACAAAAATCTGAGCATAAATATTAATTGACAATAGTTTAATGCCTATATTTACCAATATTAAGGGATAAACCCATCTGGGTTGGTCTCAAGCTTTGGTAATGTCCCCACCAAAAGTCCACGCCATCTCCAAGGTTGCCCCTCATGTCAGGTGAGAAAAACGATCTTCCCACAATAATGTTACTATAATTTAAACTTTCAAATTAGTTGAAAGAAGTATCAAATTAATAATTGAAATATGAAAGAGATCATAACTAAGCAAAACTATTTGTGCTCTCTTTACTTTTCCAATTTTTATCTTATTTGCTTTCCAATTAAATGTCATAATTACTCTTTCGATGCCATTTGTCTGAGGACAATATCCAAAGCCTGAATTGTTTCATATGGCGCATCTATTTGTCTGGCAGATAAAAACTGTTGTAGATGATCAAGGTCTGCCTTTCCAGCCAATTTGAGTGCCACCTTAAATTCACGTTCATTCCTAAATATATAAAAAACAATTCAACATCCTAACTAAGAAATGAACTGAACTTTACACATAAATTTACAGCGACAAGTACCTCTTGGAGGTCGATGAGCTGACACTAGCATCTATGTTAGTTAACTTGACCACAAATTCCATAGATGTAAAAGGCAGCGCTCCAGCTGTATAGAGGAATTTCCTTCCATCATAAGCCGGTTGTCGATTATTCAGGTGAGAAGCTCTGCATGAAACTACTAGCTCTTCTATAACCAAGCGATTTGTCTTCTTAGATGATACCTCAGGAGTGATTGACACCTTCAACATAAAAACAAACTTGTTAGCTAGCTAAATAAAATAAAATAAAAATTCATGAAAAAAAATTGAAATTAAACAATAATTATGCAATAAATCTTATTCGAAATCAAATAAGCTAATCTTATTCTACGCTTCATCAGAAAATAATAATAATAATAATACCGATTGTCATCTTAGTACCTTGTCACTTCAAATGGTTGTAACAAATATAAATACAATTAAATATCTAATAGAGAGAAAAGAACAGAGAGATCATTAGGAAGGATAGGAATAAAGAAAGTGTAAACTTAAGAAGCAAGAAACTAAATATTTCAAAAAAAAAAAAAGAAAAAGAAATCGAAATTTAGGGGCTTACATCATACTGAAATAAATCTCTATACGCAAACTCAACTAAAAAGTGGTTTGCTCGAATCTGACACTTGTATCCTGACTTTCCAACACCTGGCCTCGCCGGGAACCTAATAGCCTTGGACGATGCGGGTGGCATCGGCGCCGGCTCCAATGTCAGTCTCCCCGCCAAGTTAGTGTTCAGTTCGGAGACAGAAGCCGAAATTGCAGCTGGCTTGTCAGATGGAACTAGTGAGGATGAGGTCGAGGCTAAGGAGGAAGGACCAGGAGACATGGCCACACTTGGAGCCGCCACCGGAATGAATGCTGGTCGCGATGTGGGAGGAGCCGCAGCGACCGGCATAGGAACATTTTGCTCGGGGCCAGAGGAGTCGCCACGACCCCTGTTTCCGCGGCCTCTTCCCCGTCCAGACCCAGAGAAGCCTCCTCGCTGGCTCGACGACCGCGAAGACAGAGAATACTGTCTACCACCCCTGTGTCCCGACATTTCCGTAACACAACAGTAAAAGAGAGAGAGAGAGAGTATCTACGCGCGCGTAAAGGTTACGCTGAAAGAATGGCACAAGAAAAGAAGCGAGCGAGAAGAATGGGGGAGAGAGAGAGAACGAGAGAGTTGGAGATGGTGTGTACGTTTGCAATGGGAGATTGGAGAGAGGGAAAGACAACCTGTTAACCGGGTATATCCGGGTACCACAGTTCTTCCCACGGTAATTAATTTAATTTCAGGATTAAAATTTCTTGCCATTAAAATGAGTAGACCAAGAAGTAAGAAAAATGTATACTTTTCCAGATCAGTCAAAATTCCATCCCAACATTATATATTTACCAAATATCTAATTGTATAATCTATTTGAAAATATTCAATGTACCCTCATAAATTTTTTAAATATTTATTTACTTTTGAGGATTTTACATGTCAACCAATCTATTTTTACATATAAATTAATTTATAATTTATCACGTAAGTTGTTATAAATATTTTTCCCCTTTTTTTTATAAAAAAATTATCGGAGTAACTTGTCCAATTTTACTTTTGAATTATACTCAATATTGCATTTGAATCTTAAATATTTTTCCTTTTTAATTTTTTTTTTTAACATCCCTGCATTTTCTCAAGTTGCAGGTTTTATTTTTAAAATTTTGCATATTTTAAATTTTTAAGGAAAATCGGTCTTCTCCTTTCAGTCTTGACCTCCCGATACGAGTTAATTTTTTATCTCTTTACTTTTAAAAATATTTATTTATGTGTTTTTTTTTTTATTATCGATATGTGTATTTTTTAAAAATAATAATAATAATAATAATAATCATATTCATACATGAATATAATTCATATTTTTAAAATTTTGGTTAAATTAAGTCCCACCGTTAAGAGCACATTAATAATAATGTCTACATAGAAGGTTATTTATTATCCCATGAATTAAATAAAGGGTTAAGAGAGTAAATTAAAAGCTTTGATGATTCATCATCATTTCGACTGAGAAAGTGAAGAGTCATCAATATAACAAATGTAGTTTATTTATTATTAGAGGTGAAATTAAATATGGTCATTTGTAATAATATATGTCTTTGGAACATAAAAAAGTTTATTAAAGTTACTTTCTATACCATAATCTATTAATATTCTATCATCTACTTAATAACAAATCAGTACTAAGTGCTTGGCAACCGATTAAACAAATAATTTTATCGTTTTTTAGAAGGAAACTTTCAATTTTTCTAAATATTATTATGAGAATTTTTTAAAGAAAAACTAAATAGATACTATAATGACAATTTTTTCATATTAAAATAACAATAAAGAGGAAAGTATGGGATCATCTACCGGAGAAATTATTACGTGCAGCTGTCTTTGCCCCATCATCCTGTATACTAACCAATAGTTATACTTAGAGTTAAAGAAAAGCGGCTTGATCATTTGCTTTCTTCTCCTTCAACTGTTCTTTATTTTCTTTCTCATTATATGTATAAATTAATAATGGAGTTATTTGCCAGATGAAGAGAGACCAAGGATGAGGGTTTTGACTGTGTGTAATGATGGAGCAAGAAGAAGATCGAGAGAGGGAGAGTTCTCAAAAAGGGTTTTCGATATGAAAGGAAGAAGGTCTTAATAATTTGCTAAAGGTGAACGCCACGTAAGCATCTGACGTGACTTTTAAGATAACTATTGGTAGGCCTAGAGATGATGTGGCAAAGGCAGGAAAGCTCAATTGTTTAGTTTCCTAATAATAAGGGCGAGTAAGGATGATTATTTACAACCCGCAAGCAAAGTAAGAAAAAGAACTCGCAACGACCTATCTATCTGTCGCACGACTAACCTACTAGTGCCTCCTAGGTAATTAGACAATTACGAGTAGGTGAAAATAATTATTCGCTCGTATATGATTATTGTTTGGATTTAAAAGATTGCAGGTTTCACATATTGTACGGACAAAAAAATTATTTTTTATTTATTATTAAAAAATTAGTAAAAAATAGTACACATACATACATGCATATAAATATCATCCATCAACAAAATTATTAATGAGAGCTGCTTTGTCGTGGTTTTGAAGGTTTTTATATTTTTAAATTAAATATGCAAATTATTTTTTGTTAAATAGTTAATAACTTTTTTATCAATTTTTTTAACCCTATAAATGCTGAGGTATACATCACTTTTATTATTGAGTTGAATACAATTAAAAAATGAGTTTATCAATTGAAATTTACAATTAAATATGAAAGAAAATGAAGTTCACCAATCAAGCTATCCAAAACCAACGTTTTTGTATAAAAAATAACAAGTAAAAGTGAAGGAAAATGTTGGATTGTGCAGGTAGTGTTCGGTGACGGCAGAAGTCACGAAAGTGGGTGAACAGAGAGAGAAGCTCTTCGCGGGAGTGGCTAAGTGATGTGTGTACATATTTACCTACAAAATAACATTAAAGTGTGCAAGAAAATAGAGAAAAATGGAAGCTTTTGGTGTGCATCAGCAGTAGCAGAGAGGAGAGCAGGTTAGAGTTTCTTGAGAAAGAAGACATGTTTAAATACATTTTTTGTCCCCGAGCTCACTTGAGCTCGAACGCACTGAATCACTCTTTTGTGTGGGTCGGGTCAGCCTGTTTTCACACAGGCTCGATAACATCCCCCCTCAAGATTTGGAGAGTAGACGTTTTTTTGCTCCCATCATAATCATATGCTTCTTGAGAAGCCAATTAGATAAAGCTTTAATGAAAATATTTACTAGATGTTGCTTGCTGCTCACATGCCTCGTGATTATACTCCCTTTTTGTACTTTATCTCTAATTAAATGACAATTTATCTCAATGTATTTGGTTCTTTCATGAAACACAGGATTAGCAGCTATGTGTATGACAACCTTGTTATCACAATAGAGGTCTGTTGCTTCTAAATTACATACTTTAAGGTCATTAAGTAAGTACCTTATCCAAGTTAGCTCATAACACATACTAGCCATGGCTCTATATTCCATCTCTGCTGAAAATCTAGAAATTGTTTGTTGTTTTTTAGATTTTCAAGATATCAATGAATTACCTACAATAACACAATATCCTGTAACAAGTTTTTTTGTGTCTGAACATCCCGCCCAATCATTGTCAGTATAAGCATTTAGTTTTAGCTCAAATATATTTGAGTAACATAAACCTTGACCTAGTGTACCCTTAATGTACCTTAGGACTTTGTATGCAGCCCTTAAGTGACAGTCTCTAAGACTCTCCATGAACTGGCTTAGAACTTGAATAAAGTAAGCCAGATCAGGCCTTATCAATGTGAGATACATCAACCTTCTAATCAACCTCCTCTACATCGTTGGATTTAGTACTAGCTCTCCTTTATCCTTTAAAAGTCTAATATTTTTGTCTAAGGGGGAGCCATGAGGTCTTGCTTCCTAAAATCCCTGCATTTTTCAAAAGGTCTAGGGCATATTTCCTCTGGCATATATGAACCTCTCTCTTTAACCTAGCAACTTCAATGCGAAGGAAATACTTTAAATTTCCTAAATTCTTAATTTCAAATTTGTTATCCAATGTTATCTTTAGTTCTTTAATAATAGATTCATCATTACCTACCACAATAATATCATCGACATATACAAGTAATAAATATGGTAAAACTTTCACCGTTGGCCTTCACGAACAAGCTGTAGTTGGCCTTGGATTGCTTGAATCCTTGTTGAGTAATAAACTAAAAATTTTTTGGCATACCACTATCTAGATGCTTGCTTAAGCCCATACAAGCTTTTTTGAAGTCTACTTATTTTCCTTTCTCTCTTTTTAGGATAAGGAGGAAGCTCCATATGACATCTAACTATTAAAAGTGTCATCCTCTGATTGTAGCTAGAGCCAACAATACTCTTATGAAGATGATTTTGGCCACATGTGAGAATATCTTATGATAGTTTAAACCTTCTCTTTGAGTTAAGCCTTGAGCAACAAGTCTAGCTTTGTGTCTTTCAATGGTCTCATCTGCTTTGAATTGCACTTTGTAGACCCACTTACATCCTATTGCTCTATTCCCTATCGATAAATCAACTATTTTCAAAGTCTTATTTTCTTCAGGAGCTTAGATTTTGTTTTCCATGGCATTTCTCTAATTGGGGTCCTTGTTAGCCTCCTTATATGAACCTAGTTCATTATGGGATGCTATAGTAAGTATGTACTTCTTGTGTCCCCCCATGAGTCTACTATATGCAACAGTCCTTGATAGGGGAACGACACCACTATTGTGGACTTGTGGATCAGACAGCTCTATGCAATCGTTGTTCCCTTGAATCTGATCACATGGATAGTCCCTTAAGTACTCTAGTGGCCTCTTTGTCCTCGTTGATTTTCTTCGTGGAATCTCATTGTCATTCATATGGTTTTATCTTCTTTCTCCTTCCTCATCAATCATTTTATTAAAAAATTAGGACTAACCTTAATGCAGAAACAATAGGATAAGATGCTTATTTTTCTGCCCACAGAGAATAATTATTGATTCTTTTTATTTTCTCCCAGATGCTACTAGAGTTCTAGGTAATCTTCACACCCAATAACTAAATCTGCTTATGTTTTAATTTCACGTGAGAGAGAAAATGGTAATATTTTTTTTGAATGTTATCTGCTTTCTTCAGTTAACAAAAATAATTTTTTTCTCCATATTATACTCATTAAGAGTCATACCATTTTACAATAAGAGTTTTTATCTTATAAACTTACGAATGATAGTATCTTTTTACAATGGGTATTGTGGATGTTTTTAATTTTATATAACATCTTCCACTCAGCCACACAAGCCACACTAACCACAGTATACTACCACATCAACATATCTCTTACAGTTCATACAGGATATGGGGTGTGTGACTACAAGGCAACAAGTAGTATTATATTAAGTCACCATATAACTAATATAACACTTTCATATTTATAATACCCCAAATTATTTGAACATCACAGTTAGCATACACTGTCCCTCTATACTACAATTATATTACTTGGTTATATACAAAATATAACTACTCGGGTTTATGTAATAACATTAGAAAGATTATTTCTTAGACACTCATAACAATCCATCTCAACTTGACTACTTTCCTAACATATTCCGTTGGACCGTATAGGTCGTGGCCCTTAGAAACATATTAAAGTAGCAACATCAAATCTTGACTTCATTTGACAGCTCCAAGTTGAAGGGTATCATACAAGGAGGACTTAAGAGTCCATAGGTTTCATATAGTGATAAAGTAGGAAATTATTTTATCATTCCCTATATCGGTCATTATATAGCACATACAATATGATATGTATGTCACAACATAGCTCTCACTAAGTTGGGCATGTCACTCTTCTAGGTCATGCGAATTACAAGTCCAGATATTACTCAAAATCTAACTCGAGCCACTTGATCAATATACCCAATGTATGACCTGATACTCGATATTCGGCTCTAAGGCTTTAGTATGAAACCATGTATATTTTATACTCGACTTTTTAGAGTCTCGTTTGAGACATACTAAGGTGACTATAAAATTTTAATATTTTGACATTAATATAATATAAGTATAAAGACGGTCCATATTACACATACTTAACACCAATATGATTTAGTCTTATCGTACCCGCTACTCAAGTGTTAGGGAGATCACCTTTGTAATAAGGTCGATCATAAAGCCTTATGACATTATTACGTTCCTAATCATATAATTATGTTCATGAATATTTCATAAGAAAATAACAGCTTTTATTTCATGAATGATCAATACATAAAAATATATGTCCATTACGTATCAAATTCCATTCAAAAATTAAAGCCTACGCAAACCTAAACTCTTCACTTGACCACTAAAAACATATATAGTTATAGGCTTAGTTAAAGGATCAGTAACCATTTTACTAGTGGATATATATTTAATAGCAACTTCCCATTTTTTGATGGCACCTCGAATGAAATGATAACGCCTTTTAATATGCTTGGTTTTCCTATGAAATTTCAGATCCCGAGTATATTAGATAGCAGTAGTATTGTCATAATATATTTCTACAGGTTCATCAACTTTAGGAGTGATGTTGAGATCCTGTAGAAAGCTTCTCAACTAAATTGCCTATTGTACAACAAGACAACTAGCAACATACTCCACCTCCATTGTAGATAAAGCAATGCGGTCTTGCTTTTTACTACACCAAGATATGGCACCTCCACCAAAGACAAAAACATATCATGAGGTCGATTTAGACTCATCCCAATCGCCACCCCAATCTGCATCTGAATATCCTTTCAACCTTAAGTCCCTTCCTTGATAACAGAGGACTAGGTCACTTGTACCAGGAAGGTAGCGCAAGATTCTCTTGACTGTTTATCAATGAGTAGGTCTAGGTTGCTTTGATAACGATTTACTAAACCAACCACAAAACAAATGTTCGACCTTGTACACAAAATGGCATACATCAAACTATCTATTGCATTAGCATAAGGAACCTTGCTCATTTTATTTTTCTCTTTATTTGTCTTTGGGCATTGATCAAAGTTTAAGGTTAGACTTTTCTCAACAGGAGTGTCAATGGGTTTGGAGTAATGCATCCGAAATCATTCCAAGACTTTCTTAATAATTCTTCTTGGTACAGTTCTAGAATCTTCTTAGGAAGGTCTCTCATTATTTCCACACCAAGGACAAACCTGGCTTCATCCATGTCCTTTATTTCAAAAATAGAGGACAACCATTGCTTAGTGGCATTGATTATCTCCGTGTTATTTCTAGTTAATAGTACGTCATCAACGTATAAGGAGAGAAACATAATCCCTCCCGTTGTTTTCTTGACGTACACACAATGGTCTTCATCTACCATAGACAAGCCAAACAAAGTAATGACTTCATGGAATTTGAAATATCATTGTCTGGAAGACTACTTGAGACCATATATAGATTTTTTAAGATAACAAACTTTGTTTTCTTATCCTTTTGAGACAAATCCAATAAGTTGATCCATATATATATTTCTTCCTCAAGTGTACCATTGAGGAAAATAATTTTAACATCTATTTGAAATAACTCTAAGTTCAAATGGGCAACCAGGGCTAGAAAGAGGTGAATAGAGGCAAATCTCATCACAGGAGAAAAAGTTTCTTCATAATCTGTACTCTTAATTTGGGTAAAAACTTTTGCCACCAGTCGGGTCTTAAACTTTTCAATTGATCCATCTGCTCCACATTTTATCTTGAAAACTCATTTGTTTCTAATTGATTTACGTCAAGGTGGGAGATCAACTAGTTTCTAAACCTTATTTTCTCGTCATTGAGTCTATCTCATCCCTTATGACATCAATCGACTCTTTATTGTTTAGTGAATTCATAGCCTTCTTAAAGGAAGCAGGTTCCTCAATTTCTAAAAGAGTGCATAAGAAAATTTTTCATTCGATTTAAAAATATCTTTAGGGAATTTTTTCATGTTCACTGCCTCGGATTCTAGGACTTTCATCACTAGCTTGACTAGATGATAAATCTTGCTCATTGTCCCTTGTCATAGGATTTGGAACTTGAAAACTAAACTCATGTTCCAAGCTCGAATCTTGAGGACTAACCCCATTTTCCAGTAGATTATCATTTGTAGGCACGTTTTTACTATTTAAAATAGTAGGATCACTCCCACTGTCTCTTATGTTGAGTTACTGAGAACCATAAAAAATATCACATACATATATGTAGTTATCTCAATTTAATAAAAAAATACGTAAATAATTAATATACATAAATTAGTTAATATTAGTATAGTGATCATAAAACAACATTATAAAATATTAACATGTTGTCCAAATAAATAAAATATTATACATACATAGAATACTATTAAAATACATGTATTGCCAACCAACAAATATGTGCAAAAATACAAACATTTATTTATATGTAGAGTTAGCCCAATGGTGATGAAAGTGCTAAAATTGAAAGTATGGTTGAAGAAGTCACCTGTTCAATTCCCATTTTATTAAACATCTGATTTTTTTTCTAAGTAAAAGACAAAATAGATGATATCATCATATCATATGCATGAGAGATTAAAAAAAAAAGAAAAATAAATAAAATAAACGGTATTTTCCTCTTTTGCAAGAATCAGCCATGTGTATAAATATATATCTATATAATGCATGTATCTATGTATATATATATCTCTCATCTTCTTCTCTCTCCCCTTCTTTTTCTTCTTCTTTCACGCACACAGTGCACTTTCTTTTTTCACACATCACAGTGCATCATCATCTTCCTTTTTTTCTTTCAAGCTTCCTTTTTTTCTTTCAAGCACACCCAGTGCAACTCCTCTCTCTGGTTTTTTTTTTTCAGTATTATATATATATCTTCAATATTTTTCTCTCTCCCAATTTTTTTTTCTTCCTTCATGCATACACGCACACACCTCTTTGTTTTCATTCTACCACCTGACGGTAAGACAAAGCATTTGAGATTTTCTGATTTTCACTAATTATGCTAATTTAATGTTCGACACAGAAGAAAAAAATTGGGAGTTACTGATTCTTAATGAAAAATATATACATGTGAAAAAATATATATATATCATCTAAATTCATCATCATAAAAAAAATAATAAACTTAATCCAAATTGAACATGATTATTGCTGGGACAAATACAACAATTTGTCTCTAATACCACGTTATAAAATTAGAATTAACCTTAATGTGTAAGAAATAGGATAAAATGCTTGCTTTTTTGACAACAGAAAACAATTATTGGTTTTTTTTTTTATTTTCTTTCAGATGTTATTAGAGTTTTGGGTAATCTTCACACCGCAAAACTCAAATCTGCTTATGGTTTAATTTAATGTGAGAAAGAGAATGATAATATATTTTTTTAATATTATTTACTTTTTTAAGTTAATAGAAATAATTTTCATCTCTTTATATACTTACCAAGAGTCATACTATTTTACAAAAAAAGTTTCTATTTTATAAACTTATAAAGGGTTATATTTTTTTACAATGGGTGTTGTGGATATTTTTAATTTTATACAACACATTTCTTGATTAGTGGATACCTCTTCTATCTGTGTGAGGTCCCTAACCTCCATATATGGGCTTGACCCATTACTTGGTTCTTGGTGTTATCTTGCACAAATGTGTTTGATTCTAGTTCGTATATCAATATATTCCTAGACTCATGTATAGTCTGCATATCCTTTATACACTTCATTTCTTTATGAGAAAATGCTTTTCATGAAATATTATGTTTCTAGAAATAATAATCTCACTAGTCTCTTCATCTAACAATTTGTATCACTTCATACAAAAAGGATACCTTATGAACACACATCTTCTTGCTCTTACATCGAATTTTTGTCTTCCACTCAATAAAGTAGACCCGAAGGCTAAGCACCCAAATACTTTCAGGTGACTATAATTTGGGTTCTTTCCATATAGAACCTCAAAAGGTATCTTCCCATCTAATGCATAGAAAGGTGTTCTATTAATTAAATTTGCAACACTAAGAACAAAATCACTCCAATATTTGGTGTTCATTCCACTTTGGAATTTTAACACCCTTGCAGTGTTGAGTATTTGTTGATGCTTTCCCTCAACTCTCCCGTTCTGTTGTGGAGTTTCCACACAACTCTTTTGATGCATAATTCCCTTCTCATCATAAAATCTCTTCATTTTGAATTCTCTTCCATTATCAGTTCTAATCACTTTTACTTTTATGTCAAATTGAGTCTCAACAAAAGTGCAAAAATATTGCAAATGTGTGTTTCAACCTTACTTTGCATCATATATACCTAAGTACATCTAGTAAAATTATCAACAATCATTAAAAACTATCTAAACTCGTAATAAGAAATTTCATAACAAGGTCCCCAAATGTCACAATATATCAAATCAAAACATTATTCTGCTTTATTACTGGTATCAGAAAATGAAAGTTTATGCATTTTTGCTAATGGACATACATAACATAACTTAGAATCTTTGTTTACTAACAGATCAAAATCAAAACTAAATTTGAATGAAGAGTGTCTAAGCCTATAGTGCCATATATCAAAGTCTCTATCCTCTTTGTTGGAGTTTTGTAGTGTCATTTCTGCAAAGATTTCTTGACTTGCATTTTCTAAATCCTTGGGTTGTCTAAGCTAATATAGTCCATCCATAATCTCGCCCATCCTAAGTGTCTTCCAAGACAAAAGGTCCTAGATGACACATTGTTGTTATAAAAAAATTAGATAGCATATAATATCCTGTATTAACCTTCTTGCAGATATTAAATTAAATCTAAATGAAGGCACACATAACACATTGTTTAGTACAAGCTTATCTCTTAAGTTTCCAGGATATCTAGTCAGACTGTCCACATTATCCACTTCTCAATTCACATAACCTTTTTACCCTTTTTCTTGGTTTCAATCATCCAAACACACACAACATGTAAACCAGTAATGGACACCAAATAAGACAACACAGTATCGGGTTAAGCATAATACCGACCATAATAAAGAAACCATGATTCATGCATACGAGACTATAATATAATTACATCAAACATCATGCTGCATTTAATACTGGAAATTAAATCAAACAATAACAGACCAACCCAATATCATACTCGGACTCCATTGGCAACCTTAATCAATTATACATCTATAGAGTCACACAGTACAGTTTAATTATTTATTTAGCTTTAATACCGTGATAGGAAATAGGGTGAGGGGTACTTACTTATTTTCTGGTCTGAATATGGCTCTACAGTGCGCCTACAGGTTGTCCCTAATTTTCTCTGAATTTTTCCTGGGAAACTGAAACGCACTACTGGTACCTGCACGTGTCCCAAAAAATCCCAAATTAGACCTAGGGCCCCTTTCGGCTAATATCGCAAATCCGGCATGGCGGCTCCGCCGTGCTCCGGCGACGGCTTGCGGCGGCGATTCGCCTCGGGTTGGCCGTTTTCGGCCACGCTTGCATCGGTCCCTGCGATTGAACAACCCTAGGGCTCTCGGTGGGTCAAAAAATCACGAAAAACCGAAACTTACCGGCGGCGGTGCTCTCGAGTGCGGCGGCTCCTCCGGCGTTAGTCGCGTTTTGATGTTTGGCTCCGATCAACCTGTAGAGAAAAGAACGGTGATCACAGTGGCATAAAATTGCATTAAACGGAGGCCGGGAAGGGCCTCATCGGAGGCAAAAACCGAGGAGGGGCGCGGCGGCGCCGCTGGGTTTCGGCTGGGTTTTCCGGCCGTTTGGCTGGTGGTTTGGCTCCGGTTTGGCCATAGGCGGACTCACCGTCGAAAAACGAGCGAGGGGGAGAAAATTTACCTCGATCGGCGTTCGGAAACTTCCCCGGTGCGGCGGCGGGTGGCGGCGGCCGGCTCCTCCGGCGTATGGTTCTTTTTCTCCGGCGAGCACTGGCGGCTAGGGTTTCTTTGGTCAAGTGTGGGTGGGGGTAGTTATACCCTTTGCCTTTTAATCTCAACCGTCCATCAAGATTAAATTTGGACCGTTCGATCGCGATTTAATTGGGATTAAATCTGGGTCGTCTATCGCGATGCAATCTCGGCCGTCCGTGCCTGATTGAATCTGGACCGTTCGTGCGCGTGAATCTGGATCGTCCGTGCGCACGTTTGATCTGGGCCGTCCGTGCACGCGGGAACGGATCTGGGTTGTCCGATCACGCGTACGCGGATCGCCCACGTGACCCGTCCCCTGGTCAGCGTTTCCTTGCCACGCGGCACATCCTGGTTGGCCAGGACTGCTGACCCAGCCGCTGACGTGACTGCTGACGTGACACAACTTTTTTAAATTGTGTTTTGACCCTCGATTTCCGATTTTCTTTTCAAAAACACCCCTATAATCTAAATTTTCACCTTTTTTTTTCAAAATCAATTTCAATTAAATTCAAATAATATTTTTACCCAACTTTATCATTATTATTATTTTTATTTTTATTTAATTAAATCAAATTAAATTAAATTAAATAAAAAATTAAATAAAATTTCAATAATTACAAAATAAAATAAATTAAAAAAAATAATAATAATAATATACTTGGGGTGTTGCATAAAAATTCTGAACATAACCTCAAAGACAATCTTTAAACCCTAAATAAAAAACCAACTCAAGAAGAAACTTACGCAAAGAAGCTTAAAAATACATAAAAGAACGCAGAGACAAGGACAACTAAAAATTATACAATAAGCTAGATCTGTTGAATCAGTAAGTGCCCATGCTTCGAAAATCATTTGTAATGTTCTGAAATACTTCATTTTCTAGATCTGGAACTAGATCATAGAGCTGTGATTAGCTAAAAAGTTCACATCATAAAATTGAATTTCCAATAAATAAGATGAAATCCCTCACCAAAAGAATGCAAATCATTTAGTTTTTGGCAAGAGAATATAAGATTGAAGAAGAAAAATATTATAAAAGAAAAAAGAACAAAATGCTAACTCTGGGAAAGTTAGAAACCAGCCTTACATCCTATTTATGAGAATCTATAATTAGTTGGAGGGGTTCTTCCAACACCCTTGAAGCTCCATTAATTGCTATATTCCCTACTCCAACCTCCATCGCTTCCCTCTCGTCAATTTCCCTCCTTTTCCTCTCAGATATACTCGCATCTGAGTTGTGTGCTGGATTCACAGCCATAGAAGGCTCAAGAAGCAACGGGCCAGGGCTGATCCATGGATGATTAAGGCATTGAGCTGCTGTTGGTCTCTTTTCCGGGACAAAATCAAGTAGGGGAATTAGGAAGTCAGCCATATCATTTGCATGTTGCTCACTGAAATCATACTTCTCCATGAAAACCTTATTAAGAGGCCAAAAGCGCAGGCGACGAATGTGCCTCAGATCCCCATATCTATTGAAAAAATCTCTGGAATAGCGACCCCCTAATGCAATCTAAAGAAAATATTTGTTAACACTTGAATATAATTTTTTTTTAAAAAGGAAACACAAGTAACATTCTCAAGTTTGATTCCCTGCATAACAGTTAAGATCGTTGCTAAATCTTTGCTTATAAAATAACATATCATAAAACTGATTTACTTCAAGCGGGATGCATGAGATATTTCTACCTTGCGTGGCATCATTCCAAGAAGCTCCATCATCAATGCCAAGTGATCCTAAAAGGTAAAATTTGAAAGTTAAAGGTATGGAGAAACGATGTGAAAGTTCGCATGCGAAAGCACAAAACACAGAAAATCAGGATTCATCATCCTCAATTTATTTTTCTGCACGAATAACTAATTCAAATTCACAAATATAGTTAACCTTTCAGAAATTGTTTGCTTTCAATTTTCATTTCAACGCTTTGTAGATGGAAGAAACAGCTTCCCATGCATATTTGTTTAGTTCAATTCAACCAAAACCATCGATCTTTAGAATTATATCTTCAAGGCAGTTTATTTTGCAAACATGTTCCTAACTAAATGCAAGTTCAGGAACAATGATCCGGGAAAACAGTAATCTTTTACTTTTTTTTTTTGCAATTGCAGACGGAAGGATACGTCTATAAACTTGAGCAAAGATCAGGTCAGACTCTACCTTCCCCTGCTTTTTCTCAGTTAAACAAAAACATCTTTCGTAAATAGAAACCTAAGCAAAAACTTATGTTTAAATGTTGAAGAGCTAGTCTTTGTTGTGGGAATAACAAATCAACAACGCCATGTACATTTTCCTATTGCAATTCACCCTGGAAAAGTTGGAAAAGATTCTGGGTCAAATGAAAATAGCTGTTCTTGATTGTCATGAAAACTTCTGTAAATTTAAAGAAAAACCATCATATGGGAAAATAAACTAAAATGAAGTTCAAAAAGTAAAATATCATCAGCTAATGAAGTTTTGATAGGCATCTTTAATAGGCTGGTATGAGCTCACAGGTCTCTAGGTACTTTTTTCTTTTCAACTAATACACCTCAGTACGCTATTTATAATACTTACTTTCCTACGAAAAGAAATGGAAATCTCGCCTCTCAACCTCCCATAGATGGAGATGAAGAGAAAATGAGAGTCTCATCCAAAGAATATAAACAAAGTTGGCAATACCTCATCCCTGTCATAGTTGTCACCACTGTGAGGATCAAAAAGAACATCGCCCGTGGCCAACTCAAAGCAAATGCAAGCAAATGACCACAGATCCACCGAAGCTGAGTACTTCGATCCAAGAATAACCTCTGGACACCGATACTGCCTTGTTTGAATGTCATTTGTAAACTGTTTATATGTCCAACAAGCATTTCCAAAGTCAACTAGTTTGCACTTTAGATCAATAGCTGCCATTAATTTTTGCTTCGTCGAACGGCTTCCCCTTCTATGGCTTCGATTAGCTTGGCTAGTATCCTTCACCACATCATTTTTGCTGTTTAGATCTTTAATTTCAGAGCTACTTGTCTGTTCTTCAGCACAATTCCCATTTGATTTCACATCAACATTAGGATCCTCTGCAGAAGCTGTTTTACAATCTGTTTCATTTTCCTCAGTGGCTTTCTTCCCAGAGCACCCTTGAGCTGCCTTCTTAGCCTTCCTTCTAATTTTCTTCTTTTGATTCTTTGTCAGATCTCCATTCAAACTCTTACTTTTTGAAGCAAAAGACACAGAAGCAATTTTATCTTTACTGGCTGGAAGAACAAGAGGAGCACCTGATTTCCTGGGATCTTTTGATGGATCAATCATTGACAAAAGCAAAACGTTCTCTGGCTTCAAATCTGTATGAATAACAGAAAGCTGACGATGCAGATAATCCAAACCCACTAAGATATGAAAGCAAATCTCTTTAACCATGTGGAGTGGAACCCCTCGGTAATCACTGTATTTAATTAGTGTCAAAAGGTTGTCCCCTAGGTACTCAAAAACCATGCATACATGCTGCCCATTTGGTCCTGAATGCTTAAAATGATCCAAAAGCTTCACAACACACTTCTTGTCTTCTGGGTCGCCCTCAGCAATCTGTTTGAGGATTTTTATCTCGTCCATGGCTGCCTCAGTATAGTGCTGAGCACTCTTCTGGACTTTCAAAGCTACATAACGCTACAAACAATGAATTTCTTGCGTGGTTAAAGAGTGGAAGAATTAAATATAAAAATAAATTCCTGATCCAGTTCCCAGTAGTATGCACCTCGCCGCTTACACGGCCAAATGAGATATATCAACAGATTTAAAGAAAAAAGAAAAAGGCAACAAGAACAATGAAGAACCTAAAGAGAATGACATGTGGAACAAATACAGACAAAGGAGTAAGAATTGAAGGCAACTAATAAATATGGACCCTCACTACTGAAAAAACTGAAACGTAGAAGCATCAACTGACATAGAATAATGCACATTTCAGGTTACTAGAAACCATAATTTTTCGTCAATGAAAAAGTTTCTAAAAAAATATTTCCTTTTTCGATTAACACAAGCACTCCATAAGTAGCAACAACGTTAACAACAACAATAAAAAAGAGTTTATACCGATTTCTGGGTATCCCAAGCGAGCCAAACGGTAGAGAAATGGCCCCAACCGAGCTTGCTCTGCACCACATAGCAGCCATTTTTGAAAGTGTCACCAATACGCAGCGCATGGTATCCACCTTTCCTGTAATCCTCAGTCCCTTCATCCTCTGAGGAGTAATCACTCACCTCGCTCCGATCCCCGTTCTTATCCTCCGCCATTAAAAGTCTGAGTGGAAGAAAAACCTAAATCCAGCTATGTTATAAAAGGGGAAACAAAGAAAGAAAGAAATTTATCTGGGAAATTGGGTTACTAAAAAGTTTATGAACTTCGATTGTTGTTGCAGGGTCCCGGGTACTGCTTGAAACCCGGGTGAGAAATGTGCTCAGAGGAGAAACAAAACAAAAGAAGAAGCAACGAAGAGATTCGAATCCTTGGGTGATTGTTTTGGTAGATTCGCGGGGGGAGAGAGAGAGAGAGCAGATTACTTGCTGGATGTTTAGTGCTTGGAAGGTGGTACGACTGGACAGACGAGATTAGGGTTTTTAGGGGGCTAAGAGAGAGAAAGAGAGTTTGCCGGGAAATTAGGAACAAAATTTCTAATGATTTATTTCCGCGCAGATCTAATAGAAAACTTTAGCGAACTGAGTACATAATTTTTCAAATCCTACTATTGTAGTAAAATTTTATATATCGTCCCTTTTAATAATTTAGTGATTAAAATTTTTACATTTTATTTGAATATAATGAGTTCAAATTATATTAAATACGTAGAGTTTGTTTGATATAAAAAAATGAACGTAAGATAAATTGCTAGTGATCAGAGTTATAATACTTAATTCAATAAAATCAAAATATTAAAACATTAATTTGTTAATAAAATTATAATAAATTGGACATTGTTCTAACAAGTTATAAAATATTAAAACAAATGAAATATTTTATAACGATTAAATTCTCTTAATTAAAATAACTATAATAAAACAAAAATTCGATCAAATTCTTTTGTATAAAAAAGTAAAATTTTGTAAGAATTAAATATTAATTAAAATTAATTAATCACTTAATATCATACATATTGATGTCAACCAACATAAAAAATTTAACATTTTTGAGTTAGAAGTTAAAACTTAAATTTACATTTTATATAATAAAAAATAATCTACATATTTAATTTTGATATATTTTATTTGTTTAAATAAAATATTCTTATTTTTTTATACGAGCTCATTGATTATTATCAAGTTCATGATGAACTGATTGTAAGTTGTATATCGAGATAATAACAAATTATTTTGTTTATAAAATTTTTAAAACTTATAAATTGATAT
This sequence comes from Carica papaya, assembly GCF_054855325.1. Classification (NCBI taxonomy): domain Eukaryota; kingdom Viridiplantae; phylum Streptophyta; class Magnoliopsida; order Brassicales; family Caricaceae; genus Carica; species Carica papaya. Next base: position 11,299,164 of record NC_142310.1, read on the forward strand.
GCTCGTGAAATTTTATGAATAATAGAAAAGGATAAAAGGTTTTGAAAATTTTTTCCTCTAAAATAGCAGGGTCTAATTAAAACATTATTCTTGTAAAGTTTAGCATAAAAATAATTAGAAATAACTTTTGAGTTCTAACTAATTTTGAAAGTAGTTCAACAATTCAAAAAAAGTGAATATGACATGGAATGATAAATTTCAAACTTTTTTATTTTATTTTAATTTAAAACTATGATTAATTTTTATTGACGAAGTCAATAGGCTATTTTTCAAATTGTGTTTTAAAATAAATAATAAACATAATTTAAATTTAAATTTAATAAAAAATATTTAAAATATTTAAAAATTTATAACTGTGAAAATAAAAGAATGTGTCAGATTATATATAAAAGAAATATATGTGATTAAGTTTCATTTATAATTTATATAAATAGCATGAGGGATGATAAAAGATAAATAGACCAATACATAATTGGATATATAAAGAATGTGATGAATGTTTGATCATGTGTCATAATTTTGATTGAAGTCTTTGTGAGTCTCTTGATTTTATTTATTTTAATTGTAAAACTTTTTTAATGTAATTCTACCAAATTTTTTATTGAGTTTTATTAATTTAAAAAAATACTTAAAAAAAATAAATTGATATTATATCTAGAGTTTATTTAATAACTACTTTAGCTTAAATTGACCTAACCATCCCATTTACATTGTCACTCTCGATGAATTGTTTATGTGGTATAACTTATATATGTGATATAGGGATGAATAGTAATCAAAGTGAGGCATGTTGTAAAAGGGTTGGGACATATGATAACTTCTTTGACTTCCATTAAGGATGGATAATGTTCATAAAAAAGAACCCCAAGGCTTTTATGTTTTCAGAAAATTTATGAAATCATGTAATAAGTATTATCTTATTGCATATGAAGTATTATAGTTTAATTTTATGTCGAGTCATTATTGTGTAACTTATGTTATGAAACCAATTTATTTTGTTATATCCTATACATCCTAGTCTATAGTTACATCAATGCTTGAATTGCTACTTGAAGCAATGAGTGATGTATAATCTATATAATTACTTGTGAAAAAGTTATTATAAAAATCATTTTATAGTATCATAAAGTTATAGTATGCAAATAAAATATAATAGTTTAAATCGAGAAGAACAGTTACTGAAACAATATTTATCCAAAATTTGATGCATAAAAAATATTATGTAAAAGAAGATTATGTTTACCTTACATTCAACACTCACATTATTTTTGATATAAAATCCACCTTGTTTTAGTTGTAAATTCATAAATTCTATGAATGTTTGTCTATATCTAACTATGTGCTATATAGGATCTAAATATGAAATTCATGAAGAGTTATATTTAACAAGCACATTAGTAAAAGAAACATAAACATAATTAAATATGTGGTATTTTATGGCAACCTTTGGGAGCTTGGAGCATTGTGAGAGAAGTCATCATTCTTGCCAATTAATGCACTCAAGCTTTTACTTACCTTTTTTTTCTCATACTCTTTGAACCCCTTAAAATGGTCTCCTTCTTTTGAATGGAGATTTTAAACCACTTGCTTTTACCATTCTTTAACAGTTTCTTTTTAAGTCTAGAAACTAATTTTTCCATTAGAACTAGATTCAACAACATATGCTTGTTAAGGAGGTTTCAAAGACCTAAACACTCATCTTTTAGCTCAACATAATAAGCCATGCCATCAAATGTCTTGGTACTGTTATTTCAATCAGATTGACAATCATATGTTCCCAATTAAAAAGCATCATGCTTGAATTTATTACTCATCACTAAGAGCATTCCTAACTCACTTAACTTCTTACCCAGGTTGGCTATGTCTTATGTTGCTCAATTGCATGATTTGAGTATTTCTTATGTGTCACATTTTTTGGTCAATTTCTTGACCTTCTTAGTTTGGTACATCCCAAATTTTATTCGAATATTCATTTGTTAAGAATATCTTTATACTCTTAATATTAAAATAAAATTAATTACTATTAAACTTATCAAAATACCATGTACCAAGTATTGAAACAAAGACAATTGCCATTAGACTTATTAGAATACCATGTATCATGGTATTTTCATTTTCCAATGTAAGCTTTAGCATCCCCTTTTATGTTGAGCAGTTTTTCATGTTCAAATTCAACCACCAAGGAATAATTTACTGCCTTCAATATCCCTTGTTCTTCATTGAATAAGGTGTCAAATCTTATAATTATCACCATTCAACTTACAATCTTTGCCCAATAAGTTATTCTTTTCTTCAATGTGATGGTCTATATTAAACCCCCAGACACAACATACTATTCAAAATTCTACTAATCAAAACAAAACTAAATTTTATAATTATTAAGAGAATCTAAAGTTCACTAAATTTCTAATTATCTCCTATGTTCTTATTAATCAAATAATATTGTTCTTTTAATAAAACTATCATTCTAAATTTATCTTATTTCTAATCATTTTTTTTTCTTAAAACTCCCACTATTTTAATAAATTCACAGTATCAAAAGTACATAAACAAGATAAAATAATAAAATAACATATCATAAGCCATAAATAAATTTTAAAACAAAATTCATACATTCAAACTTATTCCAAAAGTTGTAAAGCGTACAGACCTCTATAGAAATTAATCACTGTAATGCTCATTATTGTCAACTCATTGTCACTCTTACCAGCATGTATTATATTCATATTCTCCACAATGTTTCCGAAACTAGCAAGTGTATTTGAAGTGTTCTTTTTGCCATATACTTAATCTCATTGTCTATAATTACTGATACCACCTTCAATAACACTGATCGCGACCGCTCAAATAATATGGCAGGCACAGTGATACCGTTAGTGATCTCAAAGAGAGAATACCATGATGCTTGTAAGATGTCCTTCCATTCCTGTGCGGTGACATGCAGATTTATGTCCTCGCATTCATGAAATATGTCATATGAAGCTGCTTTTCTTCAATAACCAGAAATTGGTGTTCCTTGTCTCATTCACTTGCATTTCTAAACGTTTTATGTCATATGCCAAATTTCATCATGCATCTAGTGCGTCTTTAATTGACTAACTAACATCTTCTAGCAATATCAACCACCATGGTTACTTCTTTAGGCATGCCATGATCCTGCATTGGTACAGAAATAGTTAAAATCAGATACCTCAGCTGTTTTGTTTACTATATACAGTAACAATATTACTACTCGAGCGCAAAGCTCGTCACGAAACAAGGAAGTTCACAGGCTAATATAAATCATTCTTATTAAATCCCAAAAGTTTAATCATAATTCTTTTAAGTGTTTCATAACTTCTAAGGAACTTTTTTAAGGATTATTGTATTTAAATATTGAATCAAAGGTAATTTATCTTTACAAATTCACAAAACAATCTCTGTAATTCAACAAATATGCACTATTCCTCAACTTTGCCTTGAGTTTAAGATTTAATTTACTCAAAAATTTCAAAAATTTTCCATATGCTTAAAAGTTTTGCTGGATTTCTAATCATTTTGCTAAAAAATTTAGGATAATATATTTCAAAATATGAAAAAATTAACTTTCATATCCAGAAAAAATTAAGAATAAAATTCTGGACCAAACAGTAAAAAATGAACCAAGAACCAACTGAGGAAGGCACTGCATAGGCCCCATGCACACCTAGTGCGGTTGGGCAACCCACCGCATGCACTTGAACTACTTCAACAGTTGGCGTGTGTGAAATCTGCTTCACATTTCATGAGCATTTATCCCACGTAGGAAAGGAAGTGATCCTTAACGCCTGGTTCAAGCAATACTATCATGACCATTTTTAATTCAAATTTCACCATGTAGATAGATGAAAAAGATTGTTTCAAATTTCTAGTTAGACAGAAGGAGGAGAGACATGTACACTGGAAAACTTGGTCCCATCTCAGCATGCCAAAAGCTGATGGTAGATTAGGATTTAAAGATTTTCAATGTTTTAATTGTGCAATGCTAGTTAAACAAGCTTGGTGACTACTTCAAAATCTCAATACTCTTGTTTTTAAAATGTTGAAAAGCAAGATATTTTGGAAATTGTGACTTTAGGAAACAAGATTAGGTAGTGACCTAACTACACTTGGTGGAAGTATACTAGCAGGTCAGGACTTACTAGAAGATGGTTTAAGGAGGATAATTGATAATGGCAGCAGTGTCAAATTCTGGAAAGACGAGTGGGTGCCGGCTCAAACAGGTAATTGATTACATACTCCTCCTGACCTTATTTCTTATCCTATTATGGTGGCAGATGTGATCCAGATGGAGGGTCCCACTTGGAATGTTCCTCTCCTAAATAGCCTACTGCATCTTGTTGAAGCCGAAACATTCTTAGCGTTCCACTGGAGTAGATAACTGCCGCAAGATAAGCTTATCTAAAGTCACATGAAAGATAGGCAATATACAGTGAAGAGTAGCTATCATCAAGCTTGCCATGAAAAGTATGGGAAATTAACCAGTACTTCCTATGATAACCGGAGTGATCTGTGGAGAAAAATATGGGCAGCAAAGGTTTATCAACATGTAAAAGACATGATTTTGTGTGTGCCATGACATTCTGCCTATATAGTGTCGTTTACTTACAAAAGGTGTCCAGGTTGATCCTATATGCCCTATATCTGGAAAAGCGACAGAGACCATTGATCATATCTTTAGAAGTTGTATATATGCTGATCTTGTGTAGCGGTGTTGTCCAATACATAACTTCAATCACATAACAATGAATTTCCCTAAATGACTTCCAAATGGCTTGATAGGTGTAGTACAAAGTAAATGGTTCATACTTATTTTATGGGGATTAGGTTAGCTAGAAATAAATGGGTATTTGAAAATAAATGGATGGAACCTCATCACCTTGTGTCCCAACTCCATAGTTGTTTTTATGAGTTGGAGAGCTTGAAGAAAACACAATAGATGAGGGTGGGGAATACCGTTGGTCAAGATGGACAACAAGAAGTGCCACCAGTTTGATCTGCTTCACCACAAGGTATGTACAAAATAAATACAGAAGCTTCAAATCTGCGTGATGGATCAATGGGCCTAGTGATTATATGAAGAGGTTGGAATACACTTGTTATTTTTGCTGGCATGCAGCAAATCTCACATACGAGTTCGGTGGAGATGGCTGAAGCATTGACGATGATCTTTAATTTGGAAATTGTGCATAGAGCAATAGACCACATATTGCTGAAGTTAAATGCAAAAGGGACGATCTCCTCTTTACTTTCTAATTCTGTTGATAACATTGCGTATGATACTTTGCTTGAAGGGATTCTATATTTGATTTCCCATTTCATTTCTATTTATCTGATTTAGATTCTTAGATCTTGTAATCAGGTTGCCAACACCTTGGTTAGGGAGGGTCACAAAGTACCTGATGATAACATGTATTCTCATGAGTTACCAACTGGTTTAGCTCCAATCCTCAGATTAGATGTTTTACTAGTTGTGAATGAATGAAGTATTCTTTTGTTCCTCCAAAACTAAATGCTTCGCGTGATGCATTTAATGAACGCATCGCCTTGCCACGTGCCTCTGTTCTAGATGTTTTGCTAGTTGGACCCTCATGGGCACTTCCCCTCAGTCTGGCTCAAGGCTCTTAAACTAACAGTTTTTAATCAACATAAATGTTGAATCTATAGACATCTATCTGCAGTAACTTCCTTTTGATAGAAGATAGTTTTAATTGTATGTTTGGAATGTAAGTTATCATACAATATACAAGCTTAGAATTTTTTCAAATTCTTTCCTTACTTATGTGCCGCCCAGAGGTGCACCTACTTGTGTAAATACCTAAGAGAAAATTCATCCTAAGAATTTTATATCTTTGACCTAGGCCTATTGTAGCTGAAAACAATGGACCTACCATTTCTTACCATGGGTTCAAGTTTCATCAGAAAAAAACATCTACAAAGCTAATTGCATGAGAATATTACTACTGCTATTTGTTATTCGACAGTTTTACCTAAACTTTAGGCTTTCTTCTAAGTCACAACACTTTCCTCTTCTTGAGATACCAATACATGAGAAAAAAGCCCAAGACGGCCCCAACAATTATCCCAGCTGTGGTTAGCCAAAATGCAAACTGCATCAAATCAATCATAACATGAGTAACATTGTTGAGAGATAAAAGAAAATAAGAATAAGTAAG